>NC_064811.1:67021711-67035378 GCF_023721935.1 Panthera uncia | reverse complement strand
CTTTCTTTCTTTCTTTCTTTCTTTCTTTCTTTCTTTCTTTCTTTCTTTCGTTCTTTTAAAGATAGTCTCTAGAATTCATTATCAATTTCCTCTTTGTGTAAGGCAACAGAATTCCACTGGTTGCAAAGTGATACCAGAAATCATAATGCTGTTTTCTCTTTTAACTTGAAGAAGAATGTCACTTCATATGTATATGCACTGTCTCCAAAGTATTTTAGCTTTTTGTAAAGGCCAAAGTCAATGTTCCTCCAAGTTGCTGTCCTCTGAAGACAGTGCATTTTCCCTTTTAAAGGTAAAAGGGCCAAATTATCCCACCCACAAAGTTTGTCTATGGCATTTCTTACATCCTCGGGCTTTCAGGTCCACTCCATTTCCCAGGTGAAAATGAGTCAGTGCAGGCTACCCAGCACACAACACCAGAAAAGCACACAGGCAAGGCCCATCGATTCCAGAAATGCTGAGGCAAGACAGGGTGAAGGCTCTAAGACCCTAACAGAAAAGCGGACCACATCCCAGCTTTTTTTTGTTCACCAGGTGTCCCCAGAAGTTACAGGAGACATAAGGGCTCTACAGGTTCTACTCCCTGAGGAATCTTCAAAAAAACAAAATAGGACTCCAGGGAATTAAAGTTCTTCTCTAGTCAGCTCAAGTTTTGAAGGAAACAGAACTCTGAGAAAGAGAAGTGGAAAAACGAGGCACCTGACCTAGAAAAGTTAGGAGAGGAGGTACAGAAAGAGAGCTTTCAAAACATTGGGGTTGGCATACAAGGGGAAGGTCCCTGTCTAAGAACTTTGCCCATCCCCAAGGCATCCAGACATCACCAGCTTCTTCCTACCCCAACCCAAGAAAAGGACTCTATCTAATCACAATTCTAACAGGCTTTCTCCTTTCCCTGAGCCCCGAGAGCCAATCCTGAACAACAATGGAACCACCACCATCTGCTCCCCATCCCCCCAGCCTTCTGTGTACCAAGCATGCTTTGGCACTCTAGCCTGTCACCTTCTTATTCATTCAAAAACTTATGCTTTCCCAAAAGCTTCAGCAAGAAAACAGAAAATTGGGAAATGCTATTATAAAACCTCCTAGAAGGAGGAGAAAAGGTGAAGAGGGCTTGATTGTCATGACTTATTGGCAGAATAAAGAGCCGATGAAGAGCTTTCTTGATTCCTCTGCCTATGGAGCCAATGACCCACAAACAGATACATAGAGACAAACACACACTGAAAAACTTAAGTTCTCGACTACATATTCTATTTGTTTTTTTTTTATTTCTTTTAATGTTTTTATTTATTTTTGAAGGAGAGACAGACAGAGCATGAGCAGGGGAGGAGCAGAGAGAGAGGGAGACATAGTATCCAAAGCAGGCTCCAGGCTCTGAGCTGTCAGCACAGGGCCCGATGTGGGGCTCGAACTCATGAACTGTGAGATCATGACCCGAACCGAAGTCAAACGCTTAACCAACTGAGCCACCCAGGTGCCCCAACTATGTATTCTATTTGTAAAACTTCTCTGTATTATAATCTACCTACTAGCTTGGTTTAGTTTTATGATCATTTTTTGCTAAGAATCTCTGTCTTACATGCAACAATTCTTTTACTTTACAACATTCTTTTTGTTCCAACATTTCTTTAAATTTATTTATTTTAGGTAAGATCCATGACCAATGTGGGGCTTGAACTCACAACCCTGAGATCAAGAGTTGCATGCTCTATGGACTGAGCCAGCCAGGTGCCCTTCTTTTGTTCCATCTTTTATGGATGTGGAGGGAAAGAGGGATGGCTTCTACCTTCTAATAATTAATCAACTGTCATTGGAATCATCTCTTCTTTTTTTCCAAATTCAATAATCAACCTTCACAGGTCTGGTTTGCCACTATATTAATCCTTTTTGCAGGTTTCAGAATTTCTTCTTTACCACCCTCAATATAAGCAGTAAACCCAGGCTTTTCTATGCCTTTATATCACTTCAAAAGCACTTAGCATTTGAGCCCTTCACAACCTCATGTCACCTTCTTGCCAACCTTATTTCTATGTCTGTTCCCTTCTATGAACTTAGTTCACTACCATTGCTGTCCAAGCTATTCCCTCATTCCCCCAGTTTAGAAAGCCCTGTCACCTCAGTTAATCCCAATCCACCTCTACATAACTGGTTCAACACTAACATGTTCACCAAAACACCCTCTCTGACATCCCCCATCCTAAACGATCTCTTTTCATACTACGTTTATGCATTTCTTTACTCGAGGTAATTATATTTATTTTTGTGAAATTCAACACCATCAGCACTGCCTGGTTCCCATTTGCCACATGGACATGTGGATATTGGTGATATCTCCTTAAGTAGGCTAAGGGTTGCCTGAGGGCATCGTTCAGCATATAACCCGGGTACCCAGAAAACACTGGGTAAAGTGTTCATGCAGAGACCAGGGTGAGTGATTCAAAGCAGCTTGTCACTGTGTGTTGAACATGCTGGTTCTGCCATGAACTGCAGCATTATTTTGGGTTCTATACTTTCCCTGGCTTTCCATGCCTGATGGTCTAAAACTCTGCCTCTGGCCCTTCTGAAGTGGCAAGCCTTTTCCTATCAAGGCTGGCTTTTCTATTCCATTTCCGAGCATCCACCTTGGATAAAGGATCTTGAATGTCAATCTTCTCTTTGATGGCTCACAAATCCAAACAATCAAGATCACTATTGGTGCGAATGCAAACTGGTGCAGCCACTCTGGAAAACAGGGTGGAGTTTCCTCAAAAAATTAAAAATAGAGCTACCCTACAACCCAGCAATTGCACTACTAGGTATTTATCCGAAGGATACAAAAATGCTGATTCTAAGGGGCACTGCACCCCCAATGTTTATAGCAGCACTATCAACAATAGCCAAAGTATGGAAAGAGCCCAAATGTCTATCAACGGATGCATGGATAAAGAAGATGTGGTGTATATATAATGGAATATCACTTGAGTATCAAAAAGAATGAAATCTTGCCGTTTGCAACAATGTGGACAGAACCAAAGTGTATTATGCTAAGCAAAATAAGTCAGAGTAAGACAAATATAGGATTTCACCCATATATGGAATTTAAGGAACACAACAGATGAACATAGGGGAAGGGAAGGAAAAATAAGATAAAAACAGAGAAGGAGGCAAACCATAAGAGACCCTGAAATACAGAGAACAAACAGGGTTGCTGGAGGGTTTGTGGATGGGGGGATGGGCTAAATGGGTGATGGGCACTAAGGAGGGCACTTGTTGGGATGAGCACTGTGTGTTCTATGGAAGTGATGAATCACTGGGTTTTACTCCTAAAACCAATACTACACTGTATTTTAACTAACTTGAATTGAAATAAATAAAATTTTTAAAAAGATTACTTTAAATTCTATTTGGTTTCCTAGGTAATTTAAAACCCAACTATGAGCATTCGGTCAATAATACTGCACTTTCAATACAACCCCTTGAACAATACAACCAAATCTATGCCAAAGCCCAAGTACTCAAGAGGTTCTCCTCCTTTTAGTTAGTGATCCTTTGCTACACAGTGTGAGAAACTCCATTTATTCTCCAGATGGAGTGGTAACAAGGTTTCAACTTGTTTCAACTGTTTCATCAGCCGTCACAGACCAACTCCAAATCAGTGAGAAGTGAGGGCGTGTCTGCAGGTTTGTGCTAAGGAGGCTACCCGGTGGTTCATTGGCAAAGACTTCATCAACCAGAGAGGTCTTCCAGGGCCGTGGGAGGGGTAACAGATAGAGTGGATTTGTCAACCCTGTTATTTGGAATAGGATACAATCAAAAGCTTTACTGAAGTAAAGGTACCTTCTATTTTCCTGTTTTCTATATGGCTTATATATCTGTGATAGAAAAAGTTGGCCCTTATTAAATTTAGAGTACTTTCCTGTTAGTGTCTCTCAGTTATCAAGACTAGAAGTACGAAGCTACAAGTAATCAAGACTAGAAGTACTAAGCTACAAGTACTGGAGACAAATTTTTGTTCTCCTGAGAAAAGCAGATGAGAAAATCAACTCCCTTTTTCACCATTATATACCCCAGTAGTTCCCTAGAAACTTACAAAATAACCAATGCTAATGATAAAAGAGGAAGATTTTAACCCCCAGATATAAATGCTAGTCATGAAATTAACCACGTGTTTACAACTGTTTTGAAGCATAAATGGAGGGAAGTATGGACACTGTTGTAATCAATTCTCAGTCAACACTGCAGAGAAACTAACAGGCATTTAGAATTAACAGGCAGAGTTTCAGTTTAACTAACATTTTAACATCCCATTCAGTATACTGTTAACCCATCTCTTCTTGGCTGATGGACCCCATTAACTTTGTTGATTTGGACATAACTCGTTTGATTAAACAAGAAATCCCACAACAGAGAAGCATCTATAAAACTTCATTGTCAAATAAGCCATCAAATCAATTATAATGTCAACATTATGGCTTGGCATTTATGTATAGTATCTTTTATTATAATTCTAAATGTTCTTAATAGATTTCATTTCTTTAAAAATTCTGGTGATGATTTGAAATTGAAATGTTATGTGTTTCCTAAGATGCGACAAAGCCAACTTTCAGCAGGGAGTTTCCATTTGTGGAAGAGTTACCTCAACCTTCCAAGGGAGAATGAGAAGGCATGGATTGACCAGAGGAGCAGGTAAGGAAGGTATAGTTTAGGCAGGGAATTGTGGCAAGCGATTCTGAATAGGAAAGACAAATTGGGCTTTCTTTTCAGTCTGCCCTGACTACTTAAATGATCTGAAGGAGTCACTTGACCTCCTTCACCCATTGTTTTCTCATCAGTTAAGAGAGAATTACCAAGACCTCCCTCATGTAAATAATTTTGCACAATGGAGCCATTGTTTAATAAATGGTGGTGATTCTTATTATTATTGACAGGATTTTGTCTATAAAGTAGAAACAAAATGGAGAAGCTTTGTAGTTTTGACTAGGGTTTTCGGGGGTGGGGGTGTTAGGTGGGGAGATTAGTTTGGGGAACACTTCTAGAGTGACAAGCTGGATTTTAGATTTGATAGGTACCTGATGAGATGTCTGCTCCTCCCAATGTCACAGAGAACTTCTCTAAACAGAGAATGTCTTCTCAAGTTGACTATCCAGTCACCTGATCCAGCTATCTTCTCACTCTCAAAGAATCCCTGAGTCTCATTCTCATCTGACTTTTTCAAACCTCCACAATTCTGAGATGCAGGTACTCTCCCAATCCGCTGAGGAGTTTAGGACTAAGAGAGCCAAAGCACCAACAAGATGGCCAACAGCTAAACAGTGCTGGGGATAGAAAGATTTAAAACCTGCTTTTAAATTTGTGTTTAAAAGCAAAACTCATTTCATAGAAAATAGGGATTGGGCACAGGGCACGTCACCTACTTTGTTCCTGCTACGTGACAAGAAAACAATCTGCAAAATAAGAGAGTATGTTTTATGAGCTTCCTAACTGCTTTCTTAAGTTAGGAGCCTTCCTTTCTGTGATTTAGGGCTTATATCACTCTCCTCCCACCCATCACTTTACAATGCAATGAAAGCCATTAGTCTGATCTGACTTTTTACTTTCTTTCCTGCCAGAACCACTCCTTCCTGCTTACTCACGGTTGGCCAGAATTAAATGTTAAGTCATCTCCTTTCCGGAGGTTAGAGTACATAGTTGTACACAAGTCTCCAATCCATTCTAAAATAAAGCTCCCTCCAAAACAGCATATTTTCATCAGATTATGAGGCAAAGTTTGCAGAAAGAGTCCCTTGTCTCACTTCTACCTTTCCTTAAGGAGCAAGCTTCCTCTCCCACTATCCAGTGTTCTCTGCTCACCCTGTTGTTCACGTGCCTTACCTCACTTTCTGTCCTTCCCCACACCAGCCACACCACCAAAAACTGGAAATCAAGTTCTGCTCACTCAAGGGCCTATTTGTTAGAAAACTAAGATAAATTATGCTAATGATATTGGGTACCAATAGAAAAACACATTATTCTCTAAGAGCAGTGCTTTGCAAAGGAGAGGACAGAGGTTAGGAGACAGGAGAGGACTTTGCCCCCTGGGGACATTTGTCAGTGTCTGGAGACACACTGGTTGTCACATTAGGGGGTACACTACTATCATCTAGTGGGTAGAGACCAGGGATACTGCTAAGCATCTTACAATGCATTTACTCCCATGACAAAGGATTATTCAACCCAAAATGTCAGTAGTGCTGAGGCTGAGAATCCCAGCTCCAAAAGGTAATATATTTCGATTCCCATTGGTTTAAATGTCAACAACTCCAAGCATTGGACAGACTGAATGAAGATGTACTTTGGAGCAGGCAGGTAACCATCAATCACACCCCTGAGACAAATTTTTATTTTCTATTATAAAACTACTTCCACCCATCAGACTAAAGACTCTAGTTGAGCAATTCTTAATATTCTTAATATCTTATTGGTTGGGTTTTTTAAATTTTTATGCTTAAAATATAAGTTTAACAAAAAATTTTTGAGTTCAACAAAGAAAAAAGAGACTTATTGTCATATTTGCTTCAGGTATTCTTTTTTTTGTTTAAGGAAGGTAAATTTTTCTTAATGTTTATTTATTTTTAAAAGAGAGCACGCAGGGGAGAGACAGAAAGAGGGGGACAGAGAATCCAAAGCGAGCTCTGCACTGACAGTGGTGAGCCTGATGTGGGGCTTGAACTCATGAACCCCATGATCATGACCTGAGCTGAAGTCGGACGCTCAACCGAGTGAGCCACCCAGGCGTCCCTTCAGATATTCTTTAAAGAAAACAATTAGAGATACAGTTAAAGCCCATCTGCCCACCTTTTCTCCTCCCTCCTAGAAGATAAACACTAACCTATAGTACATTTCATTTCCACATATATTTTACACTTATCTACATATATCTACATAATTATATGGTATCTGCATATAGTAATAATTTTAAATAAATGTTACACCATACATTTCATTTTCACTTAACATTAAGGTGTACATACTTTGTTCTCTTCATGTAAATCCAGTTAGTTCATTTGAACTAGCTCACATATTAATTCTCCTCCTGATGAGTGACAGGATTGTTGCCCTAGTTTCACTATTGGTATCCATTTGACGCATGTCTCCTAATACAGACATGCTGAGAGTTTGGGTGGGTTTGATATCTTAGGAAAAGTGGAATTAAGGGGCTACCGTGTAATGGGTCTTCAGCTGTGCCAAATTGCTCTCCTAAGTGGTTGATTAAATTTCATTATATTGCTTAGAAATACAGAGGACTAATCTGACGGTTTACAAACAAACAAATAAACAAGCAAAAGAATTAAACCTTGTCTTCCACAGAGCTATATTAAGCTGTGAGGATAAAAATGCAAGGTATGCAAGCGAAATTTTTCAGAATCACCTGCTATTAAGAACTGCTATTTTGTTCCAAGAACAAAAATTATACTCCATCTGTCCAATAAGCCATATCAATAAATAAATAAACAAACAAGTTCGTGGGCCATGACTGAATCTCAATTCAAATAAATCAATTATAAAAACATTTTGCAACTGTTAGGGGAATTTATATATGGACTGTATATTAGATGATATTAAAAAATTAGGTTTGAATTAAAGAGATAATAGCACTGATTATTCTTTAATCCTTTTATAAAAACACATGAGAAGGGGTGCCTGGGTGGCTCAGTCGGTTAAGCACGGGACTTCAGCCCAGGTCATGATCGTGTGTTTTGTGGGTACAAGTCCCGCATCAGGCTCTGTGCTGAGAGCTCAGATTCTGTGTCTCCCTCTTTCTCTGCCCTCCCTTGCTCATGCTCTGTCTTTCTTTCTCAAAAATAAACATGTAAAAAAATTTTTAATTTAAAAATGCATGAAAGGATATGAAATTTTATACTGCATTGAATATTTTAGCAGAAAGTAAGAAGGCATAGATGAATTAGGTGTGGCAAAATCTTGACAAATATTGCCTATATTGGCTTCAATATACTATTTCTCTACCTTTGTGTATGTTTGAAAATTATCATCATCTTCATCACCACCATCAGGCACAAGATTTATGAATAGAGGCAGACTAATAAAAGCATTTGGCCGTGATAAGGAAAAATCTCATGCTATAATCCTTCCATATCCCATAAATGGATTATTTTTCTCTCTACAAGTAGCTAGACAAGTTCCAATATTTTATCAGCAAGATAACCCCTTTAAATGCATTATACTCTATATCCTTGAGGACTTGTACTCAGGGAGTTTATACCAAGACAATACTAGTTGACAATTAGTTGATGTAAACAGACTATCAAAAACAGCCTGCCCGAAGCAAAAATGAGTATAGAAAATGATACTCAAATTTCTGTCACAGAATATTATCCCACATTTTCTATAAATTCAAGGTATTGAATTTATAATATCTTTATTATAAATTACAATAAAGATAAATATAGTAAATAAAAATCTTTATTGAATTTACAATATCTTTATCTTGTGAATTTATTAAATTCGCAATATTGATGTGACCTATATTGTACCAGCATCACCATGGTTGATCAAGTCTCACAAAAAGAATTCCAAGAATAAAATCAGTGGAAATGTTAAGCAGCCTGAATTCTCTCTGAATAGGTATAACATGAGAAGTTTCTCCACAGCATTTTGTCCTTTGTGTGTGTTTGGGTGGAGGAAGAGATGGGCTCTGGGGGTAAGACGCACAGGGCAGGAGAGAAATTCAGCACGGGGCTTCACTAACAACAGGCCATGTGACCACAGATCCCTGTGTGTGATGCCTCCTGAAGTGGGGCAAAGGGGAGGACTGAGGAGATGGCATGCATCTGGCATGCAGATAACGCTAAGTCAGGCCAGCGCCACATTCTAGAAAACAGTGCCAAAATGACTGAACCATAGCCTCTATTTATTGGTTTTGTTTGAGACACTCCAGGCCAAGGGCAAATTCGGGCCTTTCATCCTGCCTGTTGACCTATGGTGGGTAATTGTTCAAAATGTCCTAGTAATATAATGCAATGTACAGTGGAATTCATCTTGAGTCATGAAAATGGCATAATGAATCACAATGATTACAAGTGCAATCCTAATTACTATTTGAAATCTATTGCACAAGAAGTCTTCCAAATCAGTTAGGCACCCAAGGGTGAGGTTGGGGGCTTTTTTTTTTTTTTTAAATAAATATAGCATAAAACTACAGTTTCATTGTTTTATTTGGGGTGGTTTTTTTTGTTTGTTTGTTTTGAGAGAGAGGGGAGATGTGCAAGTGAGAGGGGGACAGAGAGAAAGAGAATCGCACCTGGGGCAGAGAGAGAGAGAGAGAGAGAGAGAGAGACAGAGAGAGAAAAGCAGGGCTCATGATCAACCCAAGCCAGGCTCAAGCTCACCCACCGTGGGACTCAAACTCACAAACCGTGAGATCATGACCTGAGCTGAAGTCAGATGCTTAATGACTGAGCCACCCAGGCACCCAAGGTTGGTGGCTCTTATTAATAGTCGATGGTCCTTTGCACTATTTACAACAAAGTAAAATAAAAGTTGATACTATCTCCATCAGACCACGTACCTGGGTCCGAGAAGATGCATTTGTCCTAAGGCTAGAGAGATAAAGCACAGCTGATGCAGAGAAGCAAAGGACCCAATAGCCTTCTTGTCTCTTGTTTTAGCCTCCCCAGCATATGAGCCCTCAGGAAACAAAAACTAGGGTAGAGGGGACTTCTACATTCTCCACTGAGTCAGGATGCTCAGAATAACATAGTTACTTGAAGGGGGGGGGGGGGAGAAATATTTACCTTCATGGTTGTATTAACAATGAGGAAAAGTCCTTAAAACTGGAAGAAGGTGCAATAACAGAGCTTCTTAAAGAGCTCTTGCTCATGATCATATCTGAAGCTCCATCAATAAATGAGACAGATGTTTAACAGAAGATACAGCAGAATATGGCTAAAGACAGAAGAGGATAATTTAACCACAAAGGTAATATTTCTCTAGGTTCAGCTTTTAGCTGTCTTACTAATAAAGGCACAGGAGAAATACACTGAAAAAGGGGTCTCACTGGAAAGAGAGACTTAAAAAGTATTTCCAAAAATGTGCTTCGGGGCACCTGGACAGCTCAGTCGGTTAAGCCTCGACTTTGGCTCAGGTCAGGAGCTCATGGTTCATGAGTTCGAGCGCTGCATCGGGCTCTGTGCAGACAGTGCAGAGCCTGCTTCAGATCCCCGGTTTCCCTCTCTCTCTGCCCCCTTCTCCCCGGCCCTCTCTCAAAAATAAACATTTTTTTTTTTTAAATGTGCTTCATTAAGTAAAAGAGCAGCAGAGTGAATTTTGGGTGCAGAAAATAAACATAACTATTTTTCCTGTTTAGCAATTCTCTCCCTCTCAGTTTCGTAAACCTGTCATCAGCAGTATATCATTCAGACATCACATCCGCACTCTTGGGGCTCTTGGTCTGCCTGTGACCCTTGCCTCAACTTTGACCGACTCAACGCTGACTCGGGCTACTGTTGGCTGCAGTACAGAGACATGATGCTCCGAAGGCAGAAGATTGCACCAGCCAGGCACACAAGTGCTCAGTGTGTGTGTTTCATCACCCTTGGCCAGTCTATCTAGGATTAAGATATTACCTCTTGCTGACTCCAAACAGCAGGATGTATCAATAGGGCACACACCCTCTAACAGGGCTACCCAAGCAGGATGTAAATCAGAATGGGAATGGAGGTGCATACCATGCACACTTGTGGGATTAACAGAGACGAAAGCAGGATATATCAGAGCCTAAATTAGATCCCACGTTGTCCTTTGCTTATACACCTACTTTAGCATTTATCACAGTGACCGGTCGGATACCTGTCTCCCCACAGGAACCTTATCTGCATCATCTTTGGATTCCCCACCAACCTTACAGATATCAAACACTCATAACTGCAACAGTCACTCCCAATTTCATGGCTAAAAGGAAAGACGGCTACTCTGAATGAAAGAAGAAAATTTGGTAGTCTTCAGCCATACTCTAAGCCATTATGATTTCTGTTTTCTCCTCTTGTTCGCTTCTATTCTTTCCTGGTGGTACCATGGAAAAGACAGATGTGTGACCAAAAAAAAAAAAAAAAAAAAATTCAACAAGTGACAATATTCACTTCTATTTAGGCTAAAAAGTGCTAAGGAAACCCTCACCTAGAGATTTTAATCCTCTTAACCTACCAAATTGAAACACCTTGTGCCCTTTTAAATTCATGGCCCAACACATGCACCACCAATACCCCAATCTCTAGGGCTCTACAGAATTTCACTCAAGATCAGTGACAGCCCAGGGGCGCCTGGCTGGCTCAGTCGATTAACATCTGATTCTTGACCTCGGCTCGGGTCATGATCTCACAGTTCTTAAGTTCAAGCCCCACATTGGGCTCCACGCTGGCAGCCTGGAGCCTGCTTGGCATTCTATCTCTCCCTCTCTCTCTGCCCCTCCCCTGCTCTCTCTCTCTCTCTCAAAACAAATAAACTAACAACAACAACAAAAAATCAGTGACAGCCCAAAGTCTCACCAAGTACAACAGAAAAACCAGCAATAAAGTTTGTTGTCTCCTTAAATCATAAGGAGTACGTAATCATAACGTACATTTTTAAATGTACCCAGAAACATAAAATATTAGTAGATCTGCTATGTCCAAGAGAAGGTACCTGGCAATAAAAAGGGGATTGTGTAGCACCAAAAATATCTAATTTTGGTAAAATGTTACTGATGATAATACTTGGTGTCCAAGTATACACCTTGAAGGTCTACTAGCTGCTTCAATCATTTGAACATAACAATCCATTTACACAAAATGAGCCAATGTTTTCACTCAAATACTTTATTTCCAAAATGCACTGTGGTATACCATTTCTACAATTTCTCCTAGACGAGCCTCTGGAAGATAAGTTCCTTCTAGTGAAGTGCTTAACACTTTGGTCATCTTTTATCCTAAATTAGATAGGCACAAAATTGTTTGCACATTATTTTTGAAAAATACACGAAGGCTTAGTCTTTTAATTAAATCAAGTACCTAATTTCGTAGTCATCCTTTCCATAGAATTCTACTCTCCTATGATCCCCCGTGTCTTAACCAATTCTTAAAATTCTTACCCTAAAAGTGAAAAAGTTTGTTGGAACAAAAGCAAAGCAGTAATGGATACACGAGTGAGCTCAGCTGACTTGTCAGCTCACTTCTAACAAAAATTAAACAAGTTTCTTTACTGTAGGACATTTCTGAGCCTTTGTTACTGTATAATATTACTTTCCAAAAGTAAGGTATAGCATGTGGTGATTCCCAAACTTATTTCATGGGGCCGTTATTATTTATTTCATGTATTATCAATCAGTCGTTAGCAGGAAAGGGTATTTTGAGGAACATTTTTGAGAACCGCAAGTTAGACTACAGTGCTAATAAAACCTCAAAAATAGGTTTAACTCCAAAGGAGTCCAATTAGCATTATTTTTTCAAAACATTGACTGCATCTTGAAAACTATAGGCAGACATCTTCAAATGTGTGCCTTTAGAAGTAAGAACACATAGATGAACTAGCACATTATTACCACCTTTCCAGTGAAAACTCATTCAAAACTCAGGCAACTGCTATTTTGCATAAAGAACAAAATTATGACTGATCCTAGGCCTATAGAATGCACTGCTCTCTGCATATTTCAAGTTCAAATTTGGTAGATGTAAATTTTTACAGTGTGGATATGTTAGCCATCATAACTGAAAAAGGAGACTTACCAACAGAAGCTGAGTTTTTAAGGACCGACTCCTTTGAGACTCCCTTTTCAATGCGTATTGTGGCCCACTGTTCAAAAATAAGTAGTGTTGTTAATTTAAACTGTTCCATAGACACAATGTAAAATACTCAAACCATGCTTATACAGAAGTGAAATTAAACATTATGCCCAGGACTATCTGAATTAAAGAGATACCTCAGTAAATCTCAGAAGTAGCAATATTCAAAGTCTCAAGTATACTCTTTTATATTAGTTACTGATCATGCCCTATTTACCCTATATAAACCCTATTTAAACCCCTCACACACACCTGGTACCCCAATAAACTACTCCTTGAAAGAGTCATGAAGCATGTCAGGCAAGAGCTCAGGTTATAGCATCAACACTGAGTTCAGGGGCGCCTGGCTGGCTCAGTCGGTTAAGCGTCCAACTTTGGCTCAAGTCATGATCTCACGGGTTCGAACCCCGTATCGGGCTCTGTGCTGACAGCTCAGAACCTGGAGCTGCTTCGGATTCTGTGTCTCCCTCTCTCTCTGCCCTTCCCCTGCTCGTGCTCTCTCTCTCTCTCTCTCTCTCAAAAATAAATAAACGTTAAAAAAAATTAAAAAGACTAAGTTTAAAGTTACTTAATCCCTCTAGGCCTCCATTTCCTCATCGGTAAAATGAGGATAATAGTTCCTATCCCATATGGATGCTATGAGGATTAATTGAAAGATGGGGCCCAAAAAATAACTATATTTTCATAACAAATTAGGCATTCAGGGGCAAGACACATTCAAACAGACCTAATTGCCTATGTCAGAAATAGGCTTAAGATTTGGAGAGCTTGGGGTGCCTGGATGGCTCAGTCAGTTGAGTGGCCGACTCCAGCTCAAGTCATGATCTCTCGGTCCGTGAGTTCGAGCCCCGCGTCGGGCTCTGTGCTGACTGCTCA
>NC_064811.1:66964071-67021611 GCF_023721935.1 Panthera uncia | reverse complement strand
TGTCTCAAAAATAAATAAACATTAAAAAAAATTTTTTTTTAAAAATAGACTTGGAGGGGCGCCTGGGTGGCGCAGTCGGTTAAGCGTCCGACTTCAGCCAGGTCACGATCTCGCGGTCCGTGAGTTCGAGCCCCGCGTCAGGCTCTGGGCTGATGGCTCGGAGCCTGGAGCCTGTTTCCGATTCTGTGTCTCCCTCTCTCTCTGCCCCTCCCCCGTTCATGCTCTGTCTCTCTCTGTCCCAAAAATAAAAAAAACGTTGAAAAAAAAAAAAAAAAATAAAAAAAAAAAAAAAAATAGACTTGGAGAGCTGGATAGGGTGCCTGGGTGGCTCTGGGTTTCAGCTCTAGTCACGATCTCACAGTATGTGGATTTGAGCCACATATTAGGCTCCACACTGACAGCAGGGAGCCTGCTTGGGATTCTCTCTCTCTTTCTCTTTCTGCCCCTCCCCTGCTTGCACACTCTCCCTAAGTAAATAAATATTGAAAAAAAAAAAAAAAAAAAAAAAAAAAAAAAGACGTGGGGAGCCGGAAAGGAATTAGTGAAATTGCTAACAAAGGAAACCACCTGCCGACCTGTCACTTGCTTCTGTGGGGATGGACAGGGAAAATGTTATGAATATGAGGAACCACACATCTGTGAGAATTTAAGAACGGGGAAAATCAATTCCCATTTAAAAAAAATTTTTTTTAATGTTTGTTTATTTTTGAGACACACACACACACACACACACACACACACAGTATGAGCGGGGGAGGGGCAGAGAGAGCCAAAGACACAGAATCTGAAGCAGGATCCAGGCTCTGAGCTGTCAGCACAGAGCCCATTGTGGGGCTTAAACCCACGAGCTGTGGGATCATAACCTGAGCCGAAGCTGGACACAACCGACTGAGCCATCCAGGCATCCCAATTCTCATTTTGTTTTGAATGTACATGGAAGTATAAAGAAATACACCAAGATGTGACTTGTTATTTGCTTCTTTATGTGCTTTTTTACGCATTTCCAAAATTATCAACCATTAACAATAGTTCAAAAACCACAAATGAACTAACTTTGTTGACAGCATCCTGGAAAATCCCTATGACTATTTTTCTACTTTAGAAAGGGAACAAATAAAATATTATTTAAATGATTACAATGGTGATTACAATTCCAGAAGCTAACATTGTCAAAGGTGACGGGGGAGTGGGAGGAGGAAGGGTGAAATTAGAGGTGAAAGGCATTGTGATCGTTATAATTAGGACTTAAGTGCCCTTGAAGGAGCAAAAAGAATTTATCAAAAACCTAGTGGCAAAAAACAGGTATTTCTAGGCTCACAAGGAATTAAACAAATTTTTAAAAATTCAAATCAATAAGAAAATGACGGATAGAGACTAAATGACCTAAAACCTATACCTGAAGGTCATGAAGTAGGGCATGATCTGACTACGTCAGGACCCCTGCACAACATCCCAAAGAGCCAAGTAGGAACATGCTATTTGTGCTTAGAGAACAGCCTATAAATAGAGACTTAATCTTCTGGGCTTCAAGTGGCAAGTCACAAATGATAATCAGACTCAATCTTAATCTGATTGCAGCCTTTTCCCTTCCTTGCTGATTTGGTGTAGGAGTTCTCAAACTCTAGATATACCTCCCATGTCTTCTCAATAGAAGGAAAGGTTTATTTCCATAGTTTTTCCACTTTAAAGCTTTAGCCCCTGTTATCATTTATAAGTAGCAATATGATTTTATATTTTATATAAATGATAATTTCCTTAGATTAAGAGAATTATTACATGCTTATTTTATGGAAAATATTGATATTTTGAGGCTGTTGTGGGCTGATTTTGTGTCTCCCCCAAAATTCATACGTTGAAGCCCTAACTCCCCGGTATCTCAGAATATGGCTGTATTTTGAGATAGGACCTTTTAAAAAAGGTGACAAAGTTAAAAAATGAGGCCTTTAGGGTGGGCCGTACTCCAATATGATTGGTGTCCCCATAAGAAGAGGAAATCTGAACACACAGACACCAGGGATTTGCACACAGAGAGGAAAGGCCATATGAGGACACAGAACGCAGCCATCTGCAAGTCAAGGAGAGAGGGAGGCCTCAGAAGAAACCAAACCTGCCAACAACAGTTTCATTTTGAACTTCAAGCCTCCAGAACTGTGAGAAAATAAATTTCTGTTGTTTAAGCCCCCCAGTCTGTGGTACTTTGTTATGGCCGCCAGAGCGAACGAATACAGGGGCGTGCTTCATACAGCATGATGTACTACAAAGAGCTCCATGTTCTGTCACAAGTATCAGAATGCATAACCTCTCCTGAAATGGTCACGCCAAAGGTCTGTCCTACAAAATGCAGTCACAAATTTTCAGGTGGAAGAAGTCATTTAATGTCAAAGGAAATTTGCACTAGAAAACCATTTTCTTCTTTGGGCTTACTCTCCAACAAAAGTGAAAAGCGCTAACGCTTTGCAGCCAGACACATATGCATACGAATCGCAGTTGTGTGCTCCTGGCTGCACTCCGCTCGCTCAGATGAAAGGTTGTCACCTCTTGGGACCCCAATTTCATCATCCCTACACCAGGGACAATACCAAGATAAAAGAGTAAGGAAGATAATCTTTCCAGTGACCACCACCCAGTAGGCCTCAAAGTAGAAAACACTGGCTTCCTCCTCCCACTTCACGCCCCACAATTTATTTAGCTTCCAAAATGATCACTTTTTCGCAAACCACCCAGTGCATTTCCCACAAAACAGCTATTCCACTTCCACCATGCCAAATGATCAAGTAAGCCCGAAGACAGAGGTTGGAATATCTCTTCAGAGGTTCCCAACCTCTTATAGTGGTTATCTCAAAACACATCTGCCTCTGGCCCACAGGATGATGCTGATAGTAGTTTCTAATCCCCATGGCTACTCCCATCTCACTTCTCCCTACAAAGAAAGGTTGAAAGACACTGCCTTCAAATCAGGTTCTCACTCTACTCAGTTTTAAAACTCCTCCTGGGGAGCAAAAGGTAGCTGTCTCTAATTCACCAAAAAAAGAAAAACAGGTTAAGTCTGAGTTTTAAAGCTTAGATCAAAAGCTTGCAAAAATGATACTGTCATCTAGACAATTACAACTTTTAGTTTTCACACTAAAAAGACATTTAAAGATTAACTAAAAAGAGAAACTAAAGATTAACTAAAAAGAGAAAAGGAGAGGATGAAAATGTATACAATTACATAAAAATTCAAAATATTAGGTTTATGCAGGTAACAGCAGGCCACTGTCTGTAGCCTAATAAAACAGTTTTCTTGACAAATCTGTCATCTTGGCAGAGCAAGAACTCAGGCTCTAGATTCAAATTAAAATCCTAATTCTACTACGAACAGCTGTATGCCACTATCTGGACAAATTAACTCTCTGAATCTCCATTCCCCAATCTATCAGTGGGAGTAATATAGACTATGTCAGAGAGTTGTGCATTTAAGCACAATGCCTTGGTAGCTTTTCTTTATTATTACTTTCTGTCATAAACAGCCATGGCCTTCTAGCACATTTATTGTATTTCTAACACCAGGAATAACACCTGAATATCATATTAACAGAGGTGTTATAAA
This sequence comes from Panthera uncia, assembly GCF_023721935.1. Lineage (NCBI taxonomy): Eukaryota > Metazoa > Chordata > Mammalia > Carnivora > Felidae > Panthera > Panthera uncia. Next base: position 67,018,022 of record NC_064811.1, on the reverse strand, counting down.
CCATCCTACATGACATTTATTGACATGTCTTTTGAAAAGATGAAAAGCTAATTGGTGGGTGGAGGAAAGTATAAAGGGGAAGAAAAATAATTAAGACAAAAGGTAGGGTGACTGGCTAGCTCAGTGTATAGAGCATGCAACTCTCAATCTTCAGGTCGAGTAGGCAGAAAGCCTACTTAAAAAAATATATTTTTAATAAAATAAAATAAAAGACAAGAATAGTCTGCTCTGAGTATGGATGCTAACTCATTAAAGATCTGAAGATGGGTTAAATCTCAAGCCACATAGGAGCAAAGACAAACAAAAAATAAAAACAAGACCAAAGAGTGTTTCCATTCAAACTCCACTGAGATTTGAGCACCTACTGTGTATCGTGCTTTCCCTGACCTCTCCTCATTTCATGCACACGGTAAAGTAACTCTCGGAGGCATTCTCCTATAGCCCCCGGTAGAAACTAAGGGTGAGATGTTAAGTGACCTGCCCAAGGTCACAAGGCCAGAAATTTGGAGGAATCTGTTTATCCTTCCATCTTATTTCTCAAAAGCTGAGGGAAAAATTAGCCCCGTAGACATTCATTATCTGTCCATTGACTGTATTACCTGGTTAGATTAGATAATTTACATACCATTGCCCTACCTTCTTCTCCACCAATGCTTATACTCTCTTCCCAGACTTTATTTCCCTCTAATCATGAGCCTTAGGCCAACAAATAGCAATCCTCACCCCCCCTTACCCCCATCGATTTCTGTGGTTGAAAACAGCACTTAATCCATACTCTGTGGTTGAAAACAGCATTAAATCCATGCTCCTATTTAATATACATGAAAACTTCACACACGCACCCTCCAGAATTTCTGATACACCACCCTACAATCCAGATGGACTACCCTCTACACATCCCCACCCAAAAGTTTTACTTTTCATAGTTTGAATTGCTAAAAACAATTTTCCCAATATAAAGTTGTAATAATGCCATCTATACTCCTTAGAAATGATTATATACCCCTTGAAAATCACTGGTTCAGAGAAAGATACAACCAAATCCGTTGAAAACAAAGTGCAATGAGTAACTGAAGGGTTGGGCTTTGCATAGAATCTACAAAAAGACAGCATTTGTCCAGACCTAAAGATGTCCTAATACTAAGCAAACAGCACAAGTTTTAAGGGAATTATCCCTACGGTCAGGAAAAGCAATTCGCTATACTACCCGCCACCTAACAGAAATGTCTTTGAAACATCTAAGGCTGTTCTGGCTGAAGGATGAGAAACCCTGGGTCACCATTTCCCTCCCCCGTGCCTAAAGCAGACATCATTATGGGATCACAGCTCCTTCCTGATGAGCCCAGAGGCTCCCAACCACAGGCACTCCAAGCAACTACTGTCAGAGCTGGCCCACAAAATGAATCTCCATTCTAATTACATATATGCCAAGCATCACTCTGACCCAAAAGCTTACTCTCAGCAAAAACGGAAGTTCCTTATGCTGCCATCTACCTGGTTTCCAAGCTAAGTGGTCTATCTCCCACTAACCAAGCAGTGTATCTCTGAAAAGTCTCTTCAACTCTAGATGGACAAAAATTAAAACTTGAGGCCCCACCTAATTGATGGTCAGACTCTAAGCTGGATATATCCCTTCCAAGTATAGAAGTTATTTGCCAGGTTGACAGCAACTAGCTGGCCTCTCTCCTTGACAACTCTTCAGTCATACATTGAATTATTAAAGCAAGACCAACAGGAGTCAGCCGCTGAAAACCAGTGTGTGCAATTTACCTTCACTCCAATGTCACTTGGGGTATAAACTCCAAAAGACACTGCTGTATGGGAGAACAATTCAACCATTTCAGAGTTCTGAGAAAGAGTTCTGAACACCAGCCAAAGAGGATCATCTGCTATGGGGAAAGTATTTGAAGAAGATCTAGCAGTAAGAGGCAGCCTGAGAAGTTCACAGCACAGTGTGACCAAGTTCGGAGCGTGAAGTCAATACAAAAGGTTCAAAACTGCAATATCTCCCAAGCAAAAACAAAAGACCTTTGAACCCATGAGAGCTGAGGATGAAGAATCAAATATGACTTCAAAGACTAGATAGAAAAATAACCACGAGAAAGAAAGTGCAACAAAAATCTGGGGCAAAACAGGAGATTAGCAGGTAGAAGAGAGTCTCAGGAGTTTAGTAGGTGAGAGATTAGCAGGTAATCTCCAGGTGGGAGATTAGCAGTTTACAGATGTGTATCTGGGAGCCACCCTACTCACTGAGAGAGAAGAGCAAATAAAGCCAAGTTCTGGGGGTAGACGGAAAAGAAGGGCAGAAAAATGAGAACCCATATTAGAAGGCACCAGAGAAGTTAGAGAAACCAGGATGCTAGAGTCTAAATAATAATAATATTCTTTTAATAGCAGCAAACATTGATATAGTACCTAACACCCCACAGGCACCTTTCTAAAATGCTTGACGTTTAGGTCAGTTAAACAACCCTATGCAAATAGGTGTTAAATTGTTATTCCTATTTTACAGATGAGGAAAAGGAAGCACAAGAAGTAGGTGACTTCCCTGAGGTCACATATTGAGAAGCAGAACTGGGATTTTGGAACCAAATCTAAGCAAACCTGTATCTAGAGTCCATCCTCCTAAATCACTAGACCACAAGTCCTCTCCTCAGTTAAGACTCCTGTCTCCACTTAACTCAAGCAAACCGCTGAACTTAGCTCTAAGTCTCAGTTTCCTTGCCTGTAAAAGGGGGGTAACATTGGCCCTCCCTACCTTCCAAGGCTTTGGGGAGCGTCTGATGAAAGAGCAAATGGGAAAGCCCTGTGTAATTTAATTAAGCTTTGTGTAACGGTGAGCTGCTGTTCCCTACCAGGCTCACGTCCATCTAACTTACCAGCTTTCTTAGCAGAATTTGGAAACAGGAGTGTAGAGAGAACAGAGATCAAAGAATATAAACTTACGATGACATTTCAAGTGCTTTTGGTTAGATAAAATTTCCATGACTCCATTAAAACATAATCAGATTTCTCACTACCGCCCCGCAATTGCTTTCTTATCTTGAACATAAACTAGAACAGGATGCCTTTCTGGACAGCATGCCTTAGTACACGAAAAGGACCTCTGAAACCTGGGGCTGTAAAAACTAAGGAGAGTGAAGGGACAAGGGCACTACATCATGGATGTAAAAGAATCGATGATATAAAAGACGGCTGCACTGTTATTCTAATCAGTAATAATAATAACAACAACAACAACAACAACAACAATAATAGCAGTGGGTGAGGATGGCTCTGCATTCAACTAGGGGAACAACACGGTGGTCCCATGGTCTCAGCCCGGATCCCTTCACTCTGAAGGAGTAGCCAGGATGCTGTCTGGGCGCTACTGAGGGGGATAAACTGAAACGCACAGCCCTCGGGACCGCTGACCTTCGGAACTGGTCCCCTCGCATCAACTCGGCTCTCAACAGCTCTACTAGCGGCCACCACTGCCCCAAGTTCTCTCTCCCTAAAGCCCTCAAACGGTGCTGGGGCGCCGCCTTCCCCACCCCCCCCCCCAGCACTCACCTCTAAAGTTTTCACCAAGATCTTCATGTACATCTCAGAGATGCCCAAAGACACCCCGAAGGCCGAAGGCAGGAGGATGAGGCAGATCACCAGCGTCAACCAGGTGGAAAGGATCTTCCCGGCCAGCTCTGCGCCCTCCATGGCTCGGCGCACCCTCTCCGAAGGAGTCCACGGGAGACAGCTGTCCCTGTCCCCAGGCAGTGGGGCAGCAGCTCCGGGAGCGGAGGCGCGGAGCCGGGCTCCGGAGAGTCAGAGCCGCCGCCTCCTGGCACTCACCTCTGCGGGGAAAGAAAAAAAAAGGAAGGAAAAAACTTTCAGAACGACGGCAATTTCCTTCCTTCCCTTTCGGGCTCCTCCCGGCCCGGCCGGTTAACTCTTTCTCCGCTGGAGGCCCAGGCCAGCGCCGAAACCACAGCAGCGGGCACAGACCTGGTCGTGCCGGCCAGAGGACGGGAGCTGGGGGGTGAGCGAAGTGACACGGCGGCGCGGGCAGGACAGAGCAGTCGGGAACGCGCCCCACCCTTGTGCCTAATTTCCTCTGGGTGGCGATTACGACGACTCAACGGCTGACTCACAGAGGCCCTCCCGGAGGCCCTCCCCGAGCGCGGATCCCTGCGGGCGCACCGCACCACTGCACACCGGCCACTTCCACAGCCGTGCGGAAAGGGCCCCAGGCCGAGCACCGTGCCGGAGGCAGGCTGCGCTTCCGCGCCCGGCGCCCTATTTCTGCGCCCTGCCCGCGCCCCACCTCCCCCGCCACCCAACGGGGAGCTTCCAGGCGGGAATCTGCACCGCCAGCGCCGCAGCCTCCCGGGAGGCCTCCCTTCTTCCCCGCGCCCCGCCTCCCCCAGCACGCCTAGCCAAGGTCCTTTAGGGAGCAGAGTTTTCTGCAAAATGTTCGCATTTCTTCACCTCCAGAATGAACTCTGACGCACCCGGGACTCTTGAGAAGGTCACGTTTGTGTGGTTGTAAAACAACCTCTTTAGAAGAGCTTTCAAGAAGAGGGAAAGGCACAGAGCGCCGCTGAGCCGCGGTTTGCGCCGCTTTTGCAGGTCTCCCACGCCTCTCTGCCCTCTCCCCTGAGCGGCTGTGCGGCTCTCTCTTGCTCCCCGGGAGAGGGGAAAGCTCTCTCCACGAGTCTCCTACTCCACTCAGCCGCCATCTCCCTGGCACAGGAATCCTTGGGCTGGGGGGTCCCTCTCTTCCTGGGGGAAGATTCCAACCAGTTTGCCCAACCGTTCACCCAACACCCTGAGCGCACAGAAGCTGCAGAAAAATGCCAGGCCGGCTCAAATCTTCACCACGCTGACGCGCGCCTCCTGGGCGTTCAGTTCCCCTCACGCACAGCCGCCTTGCTAGCCCTTACTGGAACAATGAAAGGCAAAACCCTATGTGGCTGTTTGCTTCACTGCAGCTCATGTCTCTTGGGGACCTACTCTGTTTTTAAGAACGAACCTGAGATGGGATGTCCAGACTGTAGGAGACAGAAAATCAGGCTGCCCAGGGCTTCCGGATCATTACCGAATGAGACCAAAGTCTCCTACAGACGGGTCTCTTTCAGGTGTTATTTCAAGCTGGAAAAACTGGGAGGGCAAGCGAACTGAATTGAAGCAGTATTGATAGCAAATACTGTAAAGAGAGCTGCCCCTGCCTAGGGTGTGGAGGAAGTGGGGTGCAGAAAGATGCAGAGAAGCCCCAAACCAAAGAATGTAAATGTTTGCCCTCTGCACCTTCTGCCAGGTGTGTATCACAACCTCCTCCCCAGCTAAGAAAGAAAAAAAAAATTATGATTTGGTCATGCGAACCAAGTTATGAATAAAGAAGTTTTAGGGGCTTGGCTTCTCTGTATGTTCTGCCAGTTTTCAAAAACAAGGAAGACACAATTGCCAAAATCTGTCCAGAGTCCTTGCTGAAAATAAACATATATTTAGCATAAAACCTCAAAGATTATTCTGAGGTGCCTGGGTGGCTCAGTCGATTGAGCATCCGACTTGGGCTCAGGTCATGATCTCATGGTTAGTGAGTTCAAGCCCCATAGTGGGGGGGGAGGGGGGGGGCTCTGTGCTGACAGCTCAGAACCTGGAGCCTGCCTCCCATTCTGTGTGTATGTCTCTCTCTCTCTCTCTCTCTGCCTCTACCCCACTCATACTTTGTGTGTGTGTGTGTGTGTGTGTGTGTGTGTGTGTCTCAAAAATATATTCTATTAACTCATTTAACAAAGATTCTATTAACTCATTTAACACTCCAGGCAAAATCCTTACTCTCCTTATATTTCCTCCAAGGAAGGTGACTAAGGAATGCTGAATGTTTATACCAAAGTTTACCCAACAAAGTCCCAGTGCAGGCAACTCAGTGTAAGGATGGCTTTTTCTACCCACCCACACACAGGTGCTGACTGCCTTCAATCCCTAATAATTTCTGCTGCTCATGACCAAACTCCATGAACTGGTTTGGGTTTTTTGTTCTTGGGTTTTTGTTTTTTTTTTTTCACTATTGTGGAGGAATTACTGTCCCCCAACGGCATGGTCGAATGATAGTAACATGGGATTTGTAGTTTTAGGTTGAGTGTCCTTCTGTGTTTCCGCTTTCTCATCAGTAAAATGGATCATTTTTAGGGTCAAACATGATTATGAGCCTGAAACTACTTTTTTAACCACAAAGCTCTGTGCAGAGATCAGATGGCAAGTTGGTGCAAGTGCAAAAGCTCTCCATTGTTTTCTTGCCTAAAACACACAAGAGCCAAGATAGGCTCGCCTTTGCAAGTGATGAGGAGAAGGAGAGAAGGGAAGAATGGGTGAATGGTTCCAACGTTCCCTTTCACTCCCTTCCTTGCACTCACCTCACCTCTCCCCTCTCCTGCAGCCCTTGAGTCGCTTTCAATCAAACCTAAGTAGGACCCTTCTCCCTTTCATGCATTTGGGACTCCTTCACTTACTCCATTCGTTTCCTGAGCCTGCCTTAACAAATGATCACAGACTTAGTGATTTAAAACAATAAAAATTTATTTTCTCAGTCTTGGAGGCCAGAAGTCTGAAGCGAAGGTGTCTGAAGGGCCAAGCTCCTTCCACTGGCTCTAGGGGATGATCTTTCCTCATTTCCTCTAGCTTCTGGTGGCTCCCAGCGTTTGCTGGTTTGTGGCAGCACGACTACACTCATAGCCTCTGTCTACACATGGCCTTCTTCCTAAATCTCTTCTTGCCTTCTCCTCTGTGATAAAGACACTTGTCATCCTGGATTTAGGACCCCACCCTAATCCAGGGTGATCTCATCTCCGAGATACTTCATGTAATTATACTCAATCGGCAAAGACCTTCTTTCTAAACAAGGTCACATTCACAGGTTAGGACTTGGGTATGTCTTTGGGGAGGCTACACTTCAATTCATGACACTTATCATCTCTGTAAACTGGGGATAATGACACCCATTTGGAGAGGTTGGTATTGGGATTTGAGATTGTATTTTTAAAATTTAGCCAATAGTAAAATGCTCAATAATGAGGTTTTTCAGGACAATCCTATTTTTCACCTTTTGTCCTGGCACATATTTTAATAATGCTTCCTCTTACTCTCAAAAATATCCTGGCTTGAATGGTAAATCACATGGTTTCCTTTACATAATTTCTAAGAGCCTTCCCAGTTCTAAAATATTAGATTCTTTGACAAAAATCACTGTCGTGTCCATGCTTGACCCCTTGTCAACAACGGAGGCCAAATGAAATTGTGCTGGTGGATGAAGAAAAGGGATTGCCATCTCATTCAGATTTTCTCACCTGTTAATGTGGGTAGAAATCCCTGGGGCTCTTGTTAAAATGTAGGTTCTTAGTCAGTAGGGTTGGGATGGGGCCTGAGATGCTGCATTTCAGTGTGTTCCTAGGTGATGGTAATGTTGTTGGCCTCAGACCACACTTGAGTGGCAAGCCCTTAGAGTATAGACAAAGGATGAGTTTCACATTTGACAGATAATAAAAGATTGCAAGGGTTCAGGTAAGTCTTTGGGATCCAACACAAAAAAGAATTGATTCTGGGGGCACCTGTGTGGCTCAGTTGGTTGAGCATCCAACTCTTGACTTCAGTTCTGGTCATGATCCCAGGGTCAGCTCGCTCTCTCTCTCTCTCTCTCTCTCAAATAAAATTTAAAAATACATATACATTAAAGAAAAAAAAGAATTGATTCTGAAGAGCTGGTCCTTATCTAAGAACTCCTTTTGTGATTTTGCATCTTCTTTATACCCTTGCTTTGACAGCAAATGGATAATGTGAACAGAGGAGTTTATGCTAAAAAAACTTTGACCAATTGTCAATACTCTCATGAATAGATGCCTACAGCAAATAAGATGCCATAGTTGAAGCCAAATGATGAACATTGATTTAATATAAGAGGTAGGATAGAACAGAGAAACCTGGGGATGAAGCAGATTGCTGAAGCATTTTATTAAACAGACAAGTTTTGTATTTCTCATCTCCAGTCAGTATGAGACTTCTCTTTTCTCAGATTTCACACCTTTCTTGGGCCTTCATCATCTCCTGCCTTGATTCATGTATTTGCTTTATTGTCCCACTGTAAACTGTTTCCTGTCAGGGATTTTTTCCTTCTTCTGTATTACTCCCTGCCCTCTGTTATCCACTCCTCCACCTGCACAGAATTTTATTTCATGGCGCACTGTTAGTCAATGCCAGCAGTGTGACTCTAATGGTCACAAAGTTCAAATATCTTTGGCTAGTTCTTGAAGCACTCTAACTTTAACTCCCATTATGTTCTAACAAAACTTTCTCATCTTCCTCTGGTTTCTGCAGGGTTGCTTCTTCTCTGGGTCTTTGATCACATCACAGTTCCCCCTCCCTGTGCCCCCCACCAATATCCCTGTCCAACTCCCACCCCACACCCCTCTTCTGATCTCTCATCCAAATCCCTCACTTCATAGGTTAGGGATCCAACATGGGGATCCCACCAGTTGCTGAGTATTCTATTGCAATTATGCATTTCAAAACTGGGGAAATACCCACAGGATGGATTTGAGGACTTATTGGGCTCACTGTTTGATGGACCTGCCCTAAAACTCCATCATTCACCTGACCTCCATAAACTCCTACTTTCACTGATAAACCAAAGTAATGTTGTAGGTCTCCAGGAGTTAGTGTCAATTCAGAAACAGCCTCCAGTATTCCCTGGGAGTCTGATTACTACCCTTTTTTCAATGGACAATCACCATGATAAATGGCCATAGGTCTTTTGGGGGAAGACAGATGAACAGTTTAACACTTGTCAGTCTTTAAGGGGACTCAGTCTCCCCTTCTTTGAAGTGATTCAGTGTCTGTAATCTGGCTCAAGTTGAGGAATTCATTGAGGGACTAAGATTATCTCTCTGTGATTCAAAGTAGACTTCTATTGACTAAACCTAGAACATCTTCCACTTCTACAGAATACAAGTGAGAATCCAGTAGAAAGCCCATCTGGTTTTTTTTGTTTTCATTTTTGTTTTGTTTTTTGTTTTTTTGTTTTTTTGTTTTTGTTTTTTTTTTTTTTTTTTGGTCAACTGGTCAACACCAGAGGTTTACTAGATTCAAACTATTCTGATAACTACTTTGATTTTGCTCCCACTATAGTCATCATACTCACCATCTGTGGCAATTAAGTGCAGCCACTTGGCCCCTGTGTTCCTAGTGTCCCATGATCCCCATTATACTTATGGACCCCAGTTCCCACTGTAAATTCTAACCTACAGAGAAAAGCAACCACCAACCTCTTTGAGAATGCTGGGGACCCCTTTCACAAATTTATTTCTCCCAGTTGAAGTGAGGGGTACATCTTTGGATCTTCCTAAGATGAGTGACCTTACATGACAAATCTGCTCTAACATTCCAATCTCCCTAAGCCTTTGGATACTTTCCTCATACTACACCAAGGTAGTTCTGCCTTTTCAACTTCTTTCATGGAGACCATCTTTGGATTCATGTTTCAAGCCACCAATCATACTGTTAGAGTCCTTTCTGACCCCTTGAGCTGAAACACCAAATCTGTAATTTCTGCTTAGCGGGCTCATTTCAATAGATTTCACCTGATCCATACTCTTATATTCCTTCCTTATATTCCTTATATAAATATAAATTCCTTATGTTTATATTCCTTCCGCCATATTCTTACACCCTTAATATCCATTCCCACACATAGTCCACAGATTTCTGCCCATCTAAGTTTTAAAACTCATGAAGTTCTTTTGGAGTATAGCACATTTCCTCATGGCATATACTTTGTACTTTACCTTCCAGGGCTGCTAAGACTTGAGTGTAGTTACAGGTCTAGAAGCCAAGAGTGATGGAGAGTCATCATTGTCTTTCAAGGCAAGTACCTCAGGGGAGGCCATTACAGGTCCTTCAGGCAAAGGAGGACTGAGTTCTTCAGGCAGAGGTAGAAAACTGCTTCCTCTGGCAAAGATGACTCAGCAGAATTTAAGGGCTCAATGTCTCCTGGCTTTGTCAAATATGCCCATATATCCACTTGTCAGTTTTCAGGATCCTGTTTGTTCCCAATCAATGCCATAGCTTTCATGTTGCAATTCAGTCACTCACAGAATGAGGCTCTAGGTTTGCTTTTCAGACATATTGGCCCATGGGTCAGAAGGTTAGGGTTCCTTTCAGGGCACATACAGAAGAAGCTGTCAGGTCATCTATTTGGAGTGCCACCCAAGAATTTGAAACCCTAAGCTCACCCTTTTCTTTCCCTACTACTCAAGTATAGTTAGGAACGAATACCAACCTCATAATATTCCTTAGTTTAACTACAATGATCGAAAATAGTAAATATAGGGTCACCCAAAATCTTGCCTTCTATTAATATTGATTAGGAATATCCCATGGCCATATTTTGCATGTCTCCTACCGTATCTTGAGGTGGACCACCAGTCCTCTTTATCCTTGAAAATAGAGGCATTGGTGCATTTAAATCTAATCAGATTAGAAAAACTACTCCAGAAACTCATCCTTAAGATTCTGAATGAGTAAGTCGTGGGAATAAAAGGCATGGCATAGGAATATAGTCAATGATATTGTAATAGCCTTGTGTGGTGACAGATGATAGTTACACTTGTGGGAAGCCACAGCATAATGTATAGACTTGTCAAATCACTATGTTATACACCTGAAATTAATGTAACATTGTGAGTCAACTCTACTCAAATTAAAAAAAAAAAAAATTTAAAAACCATCTATCACACTTATGTGAAAATAAGGGGAAAAAGGAAAACTAATGCCTTACTATTACCATAAAAATAGTTGTGACTTCATGTACCCCTGACAGCCTCTCAAGGACCTCCAGGAGTCCCTGGGCTATGCTTTGCAAACTACTGAAGTATACACAAGTATTTGTCCAACAAAAAAAATAATAGTGCATGGAGGTACATTATTTATGCCAGAGTTGCCTAATACCTCATGCCTCATTTTTACTTATGTGAATTAAATTATATGACTAAAAAATGAAAAAAGAAAAAAATTAAATAATGGCCATTCCACTCAGGTAGCATTTTGAGATGGGGAGCATAAATCTTTTCCTTCTCAAGGTGTCAGTTCCTGGATGGGGGATGAGGGTCTCTCAAAGTGTGAACATTTCCCTTGCTGGGTATGATTCTAGTGTTAAAAACTAGAATGCACATTTTTCAAACTGCTTAGCCCTAAAAGCCAAGCAATTTCTTCATCTGGGCTCAGTCCAAGGAACAATGAATCTATTCCAATATTGGAAGGAAAACTGACATGGTAAGAGGTAGTCTCTCAGTTTCCATGATGGAGAATTTCTAGTGAACTCTTCAAGGATGATTTTGACATACTCAACTTCTTTTCTTTTTTCTTTTTTAAATGTTTATTTATTTATTTTGAGAGAGAGGGAGAGCACATATGAGAGAGAGGGGCAGAGGGACAGAGGGAGAGAGAGAATCCTAAGCAGGATCTGCCCTGTTAGCCCAGAGCCTGACTTGGGGCTTCATCTCATGAACTGTGAGATCATGATCTGAGCCAAACTCGAGAGCTGGACACTTACCTGACTGAGCCACCCAGGTGCCCCTCAACTTTTTCTTTTGTGGGTGGGCTAAGAAACTAACTCTTGGATCTAGAATGTGACCCCACAGATTATAATCTACAATCTGATTGGGAACCACTATCATAGGACCTGATAGCTGAACCTACTATGTTTAGTCTCCAAATGTAGGAGCAACAACTAGCAGTTAAAATTTTTCATGCCATGGAAAACTGTTATGATATAGTGATATACTTAATGCACGTTTGCTGAATTGAACAGAATGTCCCAAAAGGGCAAGAATGTAGCTTCAAGGAGAATGTACATAGGGAGAAGGGAAGTCTCTGCCTAAAAAGTCCAAGCTCCCCTTTTCCCAAGCCATTTATTCATTGATTTTATGTAAATTAGCCATCAGAAATTACAGCGCCTTTATAAGACCCATTCAATGCTTTTTTAGAAAATTTGAATTGATAATCCACGTATTAAAATATTCACACTAAAATTAAAATTTCTAGACTCTTATAATCAGGCAACACTGAGCATGCTTCCTATAGGCAGAACCTCTCCATCTTCATCCCTCTCATGGTCTTTTGTCATAGAATGCCATTGATGTGTTTCTTATAGAACAATGACTTGTACTTTGTACCTAGGGAGTTAGCAAAATTTTTCTTAACCTCAGCCTATTTCTTCATTTTCATTACCTACCCAGCCTCTTCCAGTAGGTATTTGAATTTGAAAGTAGATAAACCTCAGTTAGCCCCGTTAGTCAGAATTTCTTCCACAGGGAATTTTATTACCCCATTGCTAGCAAAGCTTTAGAGTTTCAGTACTCCTAAGAGCTGGATATCATGAAGAAATAACTTTCTTTTTATTTTCTTTTTCTTTCCTTCTTTTGTTATTTCCTTCCCTCTTTTAAATTTTTGTTATTATTGCTGTTGTTGTTGTTCAAAGATTAGAGATCTTTGTTCAAGATTAGAGAAGGAGGGGGTCACCTGGGTGGCTCAGCTGGTTAAGTGTTGACTTCGGCTCAGGTCATGATCTTGCTGTTTGTGGGTTCAAGCCCCGCATCGGGCTCAGCACTGACTGTTCAGAGCCTGGAGCCTGCTTTTGATTCTGTGTCTCCCTCTCTCTCTGCCCCTCCCCAACTTGTGCTCTGTGTCTCTCTCAAAAATAAATAAACATTAAAAATACATTTTTTTAATTAAAAAAGAAAAAGATTAGAGAAGGACTTTGATGGTCAAGTGCCCTGTGTCCCCAAGAGACAGAAGACCCCACTCTAGAATCTGGCCAACATTTTTATTATCTTCCAATTTTATTCTCCTTTGTCATCATCTCTCTTCCTTTCCCCAGAAATTTAGGGAGAGATGATGACAAAGGAGTATAAAATTGGGGGATAATAAACATTTTGGCAAAAGTTTCCATTAAGGAACTGGTCACTTAGGGAAGATCTTCTTCCTCAGGCAGCTGTAATCACTTTATACCCAGTAATATCCACATTTACATAATTTACCAATATTCCAGGGGCACCTGGGTGGTTCATTCGGCTAAGCATCTGACTCTTGATTTCAGCTCAGGTCATGATCTCACGGTTTCATGAGTTTGAGCTGCACACTGGGCTCTGCACACTGACCTTGAGGAGCCTGTTTGGGATTCTCTGTCACTTTCCCTCTCTGCCCCTCTCCTTCTCACACTCTCTCTGTCTCTCTCTCAAAAAAATTTTTTTTACTAATATTCCCAAAATATTTCCCCAATTTTGGAAGAATCAAGACATTATTATAATAACCAGTAAAACCTTTAAAAGATTTTGTTTATTTTTCTTTAACAGATTTTAAAAATTGACTTTATATTCAAAATTTCTGGATAATAGCAACAATTTGATGAGATGCTAATACTACATCTAGCCATCTGAACTTACCTGAGAGTAAGTAAAATCCTCATCTCTCCGGTGAAGTATTATACCATATCTGCACACACACGTGCACATACATAGTTGCATGTACATAGGTCTTGGTGGTTTGGTGAGTATAGGCATGATTTCATGATTTACCGTTCTCTGATGACGTAGTCAGGGACTGAAATTCATTCATGACTGGAAAACTTGTCATGGAGATTGATTTTCTGTCTTTTGTCCTTAAAATATTCACATTTCAGGGAAAATTAAGAACTTACAGATAAAAATTTTCAAAGACCAAATGCAGTTCTAAATTATATATTTGGACAAGTGGTAATAAATAGAAACTGGTATTTTAAATATTATTTAGATGCATACCTTCCCTTTTCTAGGGCAGAATAAAAATAAGTAGATTAGTAGTTAAGAAGAACAGTCAAATTTATCCCAGGATTAGTCCTAGAGTCTTTCATTCTGCAAGTTCATAAGTTAAAAACGTTTTCAAATCATGAGAGTTGCCTTTAATTAATGGCTTGTTGTCACCGCCCTATAATATATAGTGCTAAAGTTCACTTCTGCATTTTGAGCAGAAAGCAACTAGCTGACAACAATTAAAAAGAAAATAATTTGCTGACTAATTAGTAGCTTCAAATGCACTCTGACCTCTTAAAAATAAAATCTCTTCAACTATCGTGATGACTGTTATAACACACTCCTGTTATTTATAATACTTCACCCATTTCTCTTTATTTGTCTCCTCCTGGTGTCTCCTCCCTGAAGTTGGAGGAAAACCACTCTTGTCATCAAAACAGAGTTTAGTTGAGCAAAGCTTAAAATGAGGTAATGATGCCAAGCACATTCCAGTGTGATTTCTATGCTTCAATTATTTCCACCATTCTTTTTTGTTATTTTAACAAATGAAAACTTTTTGTTTTACTTACTTTAAAGCTATCAGGTATTGCTTTCACTAGAAAATGACTAACAATGTTTTGGGCAGGACCTCAACATCAATGCAAAGAAAACTGGCTAACCCAACATTGTCCATGAGTAAGTCAGGTGAAGACAATCATCCCTCCAGTTCCTCTCAAAATGGGGTTCCTGGAGCCACAGGGACACAGACATAGTCTGGGGGATCCATAAGTCTTCTGTGAGTAAGTAGTGACCATCTACTCTTTCAATTCAGTATTTCTTAACTTAGAGCATACAAACACATTAGAGATCTGAGAATACTCTGGTTTGAGCATCCCAGGAAGATGGTGATATGATTCTGAATCTGATGAACTTAAATCTGTAGGAAATGTCTTTTCTTTGGAACCACGAAAATCCCAGCCTATGGCTCTGTTTCTAAAGAACTTAAAAAACAGATGGTTCATCCACACGTTGGTGTTGAATGAATTAAGGAAAACATCAGCTTCTTCACTGTTGACTAAAGTCTCAGCCTCAAACTCTCCTATTGACCTGCCTTTACAAAAGTATGTTGGGGGCATTTTCTTGGTGACTCCTACCTGGAAAATACCATGACCCAATCTCCCCAGCACTCCTAAAGCCAAATGCAAATGACTCCACAGCAGAGATTTTGCAAGATTGCCTAGGAATGAACTACCCTGAGGAGGCAGGTTCTTCCTGTAAAATTCCTCTGGGATTAGAGAGGGTGAAACAGAATATCAAAAATGGGGACTCACAACTACCTTAGTGTAATCATCTCCACTTGAGATAACTAAAATAGCCCTTGGGTTTAAGATCTAAAACTTGGTTTAGTCAAGCTTTTGTGGCCGATTCATAATAATCAAATTCAGAGGAGACTGAGTTATGAATCATGGTGCTTAATACCATATATATGGTGCTGTATGTATTTTTCTAGTAGCCAGAACATCTTCAAAATATAGTACCTCCTCCTTCACTCTGTCAAAGGGATGAAAGGCAAAATTCACAAGCAAAAGAAATGAGAGCAGGAGAGTTGTAGTTAGTGTCGAGGGTTCTTTCATCCATGGCCCAATTCTACCCGGACTCTCATCTTCTTTAAATGGGTTTCTTGATCGTCAGTGAAGTCATGGTTCCTTTTGGGTTAGTCATATTCTGGTGGTTCTTCTGGGAAATGTACTCTAGTCACTTTCATGGGTGTTTCCCACATCTCTTCCACAACACATTTGCCAGTTTTTTCTGATTTTTTTTTTTTTTTGCTACAAATGACTCATTATACATAGTTGCATTCATCCTCTTAAATAAGTAATCCTTAAGAAATAAAGAAATTAAAAGTGATGAACAATAAATGTATAAATAATAAATGTATACCTTATTTTAATTCTCAATGGATGTTCTTATTTCCAAATTCTGGTGATCCAGGGATATCTTACTCCATTCTCTATATAATGACTTTTTTTAGTAACTCCTAATGAAAAAGTCCATTCATTCAATAAGTAAATATGGAGGACATACTATTTGTAAGCCAGATATTGTGATAATCTCAGAGGTTTAAAGAAAAATAAAATTGTCCAGTGCATGTGAAGAAATTAAGTAAGAGGGTTCATAAATACAGAATAATCTAGAATGAATCCACTTTTACCCCTTCTAATACATTTTCCACTATGCTATTTGAGCAGTCATTTTGAAAGCAAGCATCAGCGTGTTTTAGCTTATTTGGTCTTACAGCCATGTATAAGATATCAACAATCCAGCATAGATTGGGTTTTCCAAGCCCAGTCCTATTCCTCGTTACCTCTCTTCTAGTAGAGGTAAGGACCCTGGGTTCTTTGCACTAATGCAAGAGCTCTGGAGCTCTGCAAGCAATTCTTAAATAATCCCACATCTGCCTCCCCAAGGATAAGCCTCCTTTGCTGTATGTAGCAGGAACCGTAGGCATAAATAAAGCCAAGAAACATTTCCCACCACAGAAGCAGCTGAGTCCAAGTGTAGTAATAATTCAAGCTGTGAAAATTAACAAAAGGAAACCTCACTAAAATAGAGTCAGGAGGCCAGAAGGGGGAGCTCTCATGCTGTGACACTCAACATCAATTAACTCAAGAATTGCCAATTAATTAGCTATAGACCCCCAACAGAGGAACCGTCAACAGGAGAGAATCATCAGTTATAGGCCCCAACAGGAAAAGATGTACATTGCATCTCCGACATAAGAAATCAACTTACCCCAGCCACTCATCCAGATGAGAAACCATCATCATCCTGAACTCTTGCTTTTCTCCAATGGACTTTCATTCAGAACCACCCCTCCCAACATCCTCCTTCTTCTCCACAAAATAACATTTCTCTCTTTTGTTTGTTGGACTTGCCTATGGTTTTTGCTGTAGCTTGTTTGCCCCAAATTTCAATCCTCTGCTATTCCCAAATAAACCCATTTTTGCTGGTAAAATAAAGGTTTTAACTTTAAGGTCAACAAAGCATGTACAACTATTTACAATCCAAACATGGCATTGATTAAGACTTAATGTCCAAAACATCTCCATTCCTATTTTCCTTTCAGGTTTCTCCTAAAAACAAAGCGTAAGCACTTGCTTTACGTTTGTATAATTAAAGAGTCTATTTACAGTTGACTCAAAATAAGATTGCAAAATGTATTCTAATTTTCTCTCCCAGCTGAGGTAACGCTTTCCTCAGGTTTCAGTCCTGTCTTCCACACCTGGTGTTCCTTTCCACCCCTTCCTCCCTGGCGGTGTTTAGGTCCTTAAACAGACATTTCCTGATCCCAACACTAGGGGGGGTTAGGTACCTTAATTATCCTTGCTTCTAGCTTTCTATCTTTCCTACAAAGTGTTTATCAGCATTATGTAATTATGTCATCACATAAGAGATTATGTCTTTAATGTTTTTGTCTCACATTAGATTATAAATCCCATTAAGGCAGGCACTGACTAGCCTGATTTAAAGTACATATTCACGAGTTGTGAATTCATGAATATGAGGAAAGTATAAGGCCAGGATTCCTGTCTTCTAAGAATTTAGAATAATATTGAGGGGGAAAAAAATCCAAGAAACACCTACTATATCCAGAAGTTAAAAAAATTAAGAACCAGGGGCTCCTGGGTGGCTCAGTCGGTTAAGCAGCCATCTCTTGATTTTGGCTCAGGTCATGATCTCACCACTTGTGGGTTTGACTCTAAATCTCTATTCATATGAAGCTCACATTCTAACAAAATAATTGATGTTGGTTAGAAAAATTCCATAGGAGTAAAAATAACTTTGTACAGTGGTGAAGGATTTAAGGAGAAAGTGGAACTCTAACAGGCGAGATGCAGATTTGTAGAAAAGAAAGAAGGAATGAAAGGTCTGAATGCTTGTGTCTCCCCCTCCCCCATTCATATTTTAAAATCCTAAGCCCCAGGTGATGGTTGTGAGAGGTGGGGCCTTTGGATGCTAATTAAGTCATGAGAGCAAAGCCCTCAAGATTGGACTTAGCGCCCTTGTAAAAGAGACCCCAGAAAGTCAACTGCCATTGAGGCTACTATGAGAAGCCCTCATCAAACACCAAATATGCCAGCACCATGATCTTGGACTTTTCTAGCCTCCAGAACTGTTAACAATAAGTGTTTGCTGTGAATAGACCACCTAGTTCATGATATTTTTGTTGGAGCAGCCCAAAGAGACAAAGACAGAGCTATAAGAAAGTAAAATTCAGTAGAGAAAGCATGATTTTAGTGGGGAGTGGGGAAAAGGCTTAGGGCAGTGGAAGATTAGGTGGATCAGACAGTGATTTAGCAACAAAGCAATCTGCTATTTTAGGAAATGCATTAATTTGCTTCAGCTGCCTTAACAAAGTACCACAAACTGGGTGACTTCACAGAAAGTCATTGTCTCACAGTCCTGGAGGCTGAAGTCCACGCTCGGGAGGGCAGGAATGGATTTCTGAGGGCTGGGAGGAAGAATCTGCTTCTTTCCTCTCTCCTAGCTTCTTATGGTTTGCCTGCAGTCTGGGATTCCTTGGCTTGTAGACACATCACAACATCTCTGCCCTCATGTTCACATGGTGTTCTCCCTGCATGCACGTCTGTCTCTTTACATGGTGGTCTTGTTACAAGGATACCAGTCATACTGGAGTAGGGGCCCACCCTATGATGTAAGCAATGTCCTTATCTCTAAAAGTTGGTAATAAAAGCATTTACAATCTTCTGTAAAGTAGTGGTTTACAACCCTGACAGCTATCATAACTGCATTTTTCAGAAACGACAATAGCGGGGCCCTACCAGCCTTCCTAGCATTTTCGGAGGATTTTCCAAAGTCTAATGGCCTTATATGTGAGGATACCTCTTCTCTCTCAATCACCTCTTCATTCTTTTTGGTCTAGTAAGAAGGGTATAGATAGCACTGGGAATCGGGACCCCAAAGTTCTGGTTCCGACTCTACTTCAGATGAGTATTTACAGTTCGTTGCGGCATTATTAACTAATAGTTAAGATATGGAAATAACCTAATTATCCATCAAAGGGTGATTGGATAAAGAAAATGTGAAATGTATAGGAATATTATTCACCTTTTTAAAAAGGAGGAAATCCTGCCATTTGTGACAACACGGACGAAACTGAAAAACACCATGGCAAGCGAGATAAGCCAGACATAGAAAGACAAATACTTCATGATCTAAATAACCATAATCATAGAGACACAGAGTACAATGGTGATAGACAGGGGTTAGGGAGTGGAGAAGATGGGGAGATGTTGATCAAAGAGTACAAACTTATAGTTATTCAAGCTGAGTAAGGTCTGTGGATCTAACATACAGCACAGTGACTATAGTTAATAATGCTGTATTGTATACTTCAAAATTTGCTAAGAAGGTAAATCCTAACTATTCTCACCACACACACGAAAAAGGTAACTATGCGGGGTGATGGACATGTTAACCAGCCTGATTGTGGTGATCATTTCACAAAGTGTACAGATATCAAAACATCAAGTTACATACCTTAAATATATACAATATCTTTCTGTCAATTATACTCCAATAAAGCTAAAAAGAGAATGAATCTAAATAAATATTAACCATATAAAATAGTTTGTAGAAAATAACTATTTATGAATTTGGATGATTTGATTAATTGCTCTGGGCTTTTAGTTTCTGCATCAATAAAATGAGAAGGGACTAAATAATCTCTGAAGTTCCCTTTAATACTTGTATTATTTGATGCCTGCAACCAAGGAGAATGTTTAGTAAATCTGCATAAAATAAATAAGGTGAAGTGCTTTAGAACATGCCAACCCAAAATATACTGCTTTAGCATATTGATTATTTTGAGCTGAAGACATCTGAAAAACAGCAGAGGCGGAAAGAGCACTTGAACCTACTCTTTCTACCAAAAAATAGGTCATAAAATTTCTCATGAGAGGGGCGCCTGGGTGGCTCAGTTGGTTGAGCGTCAAACTTTTTTTTTTTTTTTTACTTTTTTTATTTGAGCATTCAACTCTTTTTTTTTTTTAAGTTTTATTTATTTATTAGAGATGGAGAGAGCACAGGTGCAGCAGGGGCAGAGAGAGAGAGAGGGAGAGACAGAATCGGAAGCAGGCTCCAAGCTGTCAGCACGGAGCCCAACACAGGGCTTGAACTCACAAACCGTGATCACAACCTGAGCTGAAGTCAGACGCTTAACCTACTGAGCCACTCAGGCACCCCTGAGCATTCAACTCTTAATTGGAGTGTCCAACTCTCACCCTGGGGTTATGATCCCAGGGTAGTGGATTGAGCCCATGTCAGGCTCCACACTGCTTAGGATTTGCTCTCTCTCTCCCTCACTCCCTCTCCCCCACTCATGCTCTTGCTATCTCTCACTCTAAAATTAAAAAAAAAAAAAAAAATTTTTTTTTTTTAATTTTCATGGGAAAAGGGCCTCCTTGACCAGGAAGAGAACGAACTTTTTTCATTGATTTTTCTCCATTGTTTTTCTATTTTCTATTTCATTTATTGCTCTAGTTTTTATTATTTCATTCTTTCTACTAGCTTTGGGTTTAGTGTGTTCTTCTTCCTCTACTTCTTTAAGTTGTGAATTAGGTTGTTGATTTCAGATCCTTCTTGTCTTTGAATGTAAGTATTTATAGCTATAAATTTCCCCCTTAGCACTATGTGTTGTGACCCATAGCGATGTTATGTCATGTTTTCATTTTCTTTTTTTTAAACACTGATTTATTTTTTGAGCGACAGAGAGAGACAGAGCACGAGCAGGGGAGAGGCAGAGAGAGAGGGAGACACAGAATCCGAAGCAGGATCCAGACTCTGAGCTGTCAGCACAGAGCCCGATGTGGGGTTCAAACCACGAGATTATGATCTGAGCTGAAGTCAGACTGAACCACCCAGTTGCCCCTCATTTTTTTTTTTTTAATGTTTATTTGGTGGGGGGGAGGGGCAGAGAGAGAGGGAGAGAGAATCCCAAGCAGGATCCCCACAGCCAGCACACAGCCTGACACAGGGCTTCATCCCAGGAACCTGTGAGACCATGACCTGAGCCAAAATCAAGAGTCAGACACTTAACTGACAGAGCCATCCAGGCAGCCCCATGTTTTCATTGTCATCTCTAAGTATTTTCTAATTTCCCTTGTGATATCTTTCTCTGATTCATGGATTGTTTAAAAGCACGCTGTTTGGGGCGCCTGGGTGGCTCAGTCGGTTAAGCATCCGACTTCGGCTCAGGTCATGATCTCGCGGTCCGTGAGTTCGAGCCCCGCGTCAGGCTCTGTGCTGACTGCTAAGAGCCTGGAGCCTGTTTCAGATTCTGTGTCTCCCTCTCTCTCTGCCCCTCCCCTGTTCATGCTCTGTCTCTCTCTGTCTCAAAAATAAATAAACGTTAAAAAAAAATTAAAAAAAAATAAAAGCATGCTGTTTAATTTCCATAATTTTGTGAATTTTCGACTTCTCCTTCTGTTATGAATGTCTCTAACTGCATCCCACTGTGGTTGGAGAAGATACGTTGGTACTTACCTTTTTAAATCTCTTGATTTTTAAGTGTGGCCTAACACATGGTCTTTCCTGGAAAATGTCCCGTGTGCACCTGAGCAGAATGTGCACACTGTAGTTACTGGGTGAAGCGTTCTGTACATGTCTGCTGGATCTACTTGGTTTATTGTGTGGTTTAAATCCTCTATTACCTCACTTATCTTTCGTCTGGCTGTTTCATCCATTATTGTGAGAGGGTGTTGAAGTCTCCAGCTATTATTGTAGAACTGTCGATTTTTCAGCAGTTAATTTCTTGAATTAAAAAATTCAACTCTATCCGTTTTTGCTTCTTGTGTTTTGCTGGTCTGTCATTGGGTATGTAAACATTTATAATTGTTATATCTTCCTGCTGTGTTGAATTTCAATTCATATATGGGATTCTTCCTTGACTGTTGTAAACTTTTTTGATTTAAAGTCTATTTTGTCTGGTATTTACACAGCCACCCCTGCTCTCTTTTGGTAACTATTTGCATCGAATATCTTTTTTCCCTCCTAGCTCCTGCAAGCTGTGTGTAAGCTGCTCCAGGAACATATGTCTATCTGGCTACTATGGGGCTGGGAATGGGACAGGGTAGCTGCCACTGTGCTAAGAGCCGAAATTGACCGATTACTCCAGGTAGATGCTATCAGAACTGAATTAAATTGTAGGACATCTGGCTGGTTTCAGAGAATTGCCTGATATGTGGAAAATCCACACATCTGGTAACAAAAGCATTACGTATCAATAGTGCGAGTAAATGAGAAACACACAGGATGAGTGTATTTTACCTATCCATGTGAGTGTTATGGGTTGAATTTTGTCCCCCAAATTCATGTGTTAAAGTCCTAAGCTCTAGTATCTCAAAATGTGACTATATTTTGAAATAGGGAATTTAAAGAGGTAATTAAGGTTAAATGGGGTCATCAGGATAGACCTTAATCTAATATGAAAAGGAAATTTAAATGCAGACACACACAGAGGAAGGACCAGGTGAAGACACAGGGAGAGGGTGGCCATCTGCAAACCAAGGAGAGAGGCCTCAGATGAAATCAATCTTACCAACACCTTGATCTTAGACTTCCAGCCTCCAGAATTGTGAGGAAATATATTTCTGTGTTTAAGCCACCAAGTCTAGTATTTTGTTCTGGCAGGCCCTAACAAACTAGCACTGTAAGCACAGACCATTTTGAAAATTTGGGAAACAGTCATAGAAAATAGCATAATTATGGCAAAATTCTTTGAGCCTACCAATAAAACTCAACAATATATTGTAAGCTAATAACAGTCTATACTTGCGTGTGATTAAAACTTTTTTCTGATACATTGTTTAGATATTTTATAATTCCATTTCCATATTGTACTGTATTCTATGTAGTGACTTTATCTAAAGAAAATTTAGTGTAGGGGGTGCCCGAGTGGCTCAGCCCGTTAAGCGTCTGACTTCAGCTCAGGTCATGATCTCACAGTTCATGGGTTTGAGCCCCGGGTCAAGCTTTGCGCTGACAGCTCGGAGCCTGGAGCCTGCTTTGGGTCTCTCTCTTCTGCCCCTCCCCACCTCTCAAAAATAAATAAACATTAAAAATTTTTAAACAAGGAAAAGAAAATTTAGTGTAAATTCAGAATGGAATATTATTCAGCCATAAAAAAGCAAATGAAGTTCCACCATTTGCAGCAATATGGATTAATCTTGAGGGCATTATGCTAAGCGAAATAAGTCAGACAGAGAAAGATAAATGCCATCTGATCTCACTTTTTGGAGCACCTAGAAACGTTGAGCTCATAGAAACAGAAAATAGAATGGTGGTTGCTGGGCCTGCGCAGTGGGGGAAATGGGGCGATGTCAGTCAAAGGGTACAAACTTTCACAGTTATAAGATGAATAAGTTCTGGGAATCTCATGTATGACATCATGACTATAGTTGACAATACTGTATTGAATACTTGAGATTTGCTAAGAGAGAAGATCTTAAATGTTCTCACCACACACACATACAAAAAGTCAAATATGTGAGGTTACGGATGTGTTAATTAACTTTATTGTGGGAATCATTTTACAATATACATGTACATGAAATCACATTATATACCTTAAATTTATACAATTATATTTTCGATTATACTTCAGTAAAGCTGGGGACAAAAAGAATGACTTTGTTTTGACCTGTAATGGTCAACATGAATATTTACATTGGATCACTGATGGGAATGTTAAAATAAAAAAGATTGGGGTGCCTGGGGCACCCCAGTGACTCGACTGGATAAACAACCAACTCTTTTTTTTTTTTTTCAAACGACCAACTCTTTTTTTTTTTTTTTCAACGTTTTTTATTTTATTTTTGGGACAGAGAGAGACAGAGCATGAACGGGGGAGGGTCAGAGAGAGAGGGAGACACAGAATCGGAAACAGGCTCCAGGCTCTGAGCCATCAGCCCAGAGCCTGACGCGGGGCTCGAACTCACGGACCGCGAGATCGTGACCTGGCTGAAGTCGGACGCTCAACCGACTGCGCCACCCAGGCGCCCCTAAACGACCAACTCTTGATCTCAGCTCAGGTCATGATCTCTCAGTTCGTGAGTTCGAGCCCCGCATCAGGCTCTGTGCTGACAGTGCAGAGCCTGCTTGGGATTCTATCTCTCCCTCTGACCCTCCTCAACTCCCGCTGTCTCTCTCAAAATAAATAAATAAATAACTTAAAAAAAAAAAAAGATTGAGGTGCTTGGGTGGCTCGGTTGGTTAAGTGTCCAACTCTTGATTGGCTCACGTCATAATTTCGTGGTTCATGGATCAAGCCCCACGTTGGGCTCTGCATTGATAGCTTGGAGCCTGCTTGGGATTCTCTCTTTCCTCTCTCTTTCTGCCCCCTGTCCCTTGCACACATTTGTGTGTGCGTGCATGCTCTCTTTCTCTCTCTGTCAAAATAAATAAATTAACATTTTTTTAATAAAATAAAAAACATTGCCACAAATTGAAAATGGGATCTTTATGGCTCAGGAAGACCTTCGTGGGTGACATGAGAAGGCAAGCACTCTGTCCATTTGGATCCTGAGAAGTAGACACAAAGACAAGGTTAGATGTTCAAGAGCCATATTGGGGAAAATATCTGTGAATGATAGGGGAAAGACAGGTGAGTAAGGAGGGAGAGGCTTCACAATGTCATGTATGTCTGACACCTGGAAAAGGATAAAGGGAAGGAAGGAGAGTTGTAGAGGAGTCTCAGACTACAAGGCAAGCTAAAAAAATCTCCACCAGGCTGATGGAGACTCTTTGAGCAAGTCCCCTGCTAAAGGAATGTGGTTTCTCATAAGGATGGGCCTTCATTAGTACCTCCATCATGTGCACTGACTGTCTGGGAGAAGCCAGCGTGGGGGAGAGTGGCCACAGCTCTCATAGAAGCTGCAGGTGAAGGTTTTCAGCCAACTGTGTCCCCCAGTAGGTTCCCTGGAAGACCTGAGTGGAGCATATCCATGGCCATACATACTCAATTTCCTTTGAAGAAACTATAATTGGTGATAGGCTGTTAAGATAATTTATATTATCTTGGGGTACCTGTTAAGCAGTTAAGCATCTGACTCTTGGTTTTAGCTCAGGTCATGATCTTACAGTTCGTGAGTTTGAGCCCCACATCGGGCTCCACGTTGACAGAGTGAGCCTGCTTGGGATTCTCTCTCTCTCCTCTCTTGCCCTTCCCCTGATCATTCTCTCTCCCTCTCTCTCTCTCTTTCTGTCTCTCTCTCTCTCTCTCTCAAAATAAACTTTTTTTAAAAAGATAAACTTATATCTTCCTTTATGATACTCATTTATTTTCAGGCATATTTATTCAAAATTTGGCCCTCATCATAATTGCAATCATTGTTTTCTATATTCTTTTTATGATCCTTTTTTTTGGTTATGATCCTTTTTATGGGAAAAATAGATATATAAAAATGCGAATAAAGAGGTAAAAAAAAAAAGCATGGTTTTCCTTGAAATGATTTGAGTTTGCATTAACCAACCTCTTTTAAATGCCACAACTATTGCTTCTCGGCCTTTTGGCTTAGATCAAGTGTAGTATCTGTTCTTACAGGTTTAATAAAATGTTGCAACTATTTTTTCTCTACATTTTGTTTATTGAGACACACTAATTAAAAGGCACAAACAGAGGGCATGTTTACATGGACATTATAACAAAACATATACATTAAAAGTGTAGGAATGTGTTGCCTTCCTGCTAAACAGAATGTTCCTAAGTTTTTATATGTACAGAAGTTGTACAACTTAATGTCCTAAAGTACAAAAGATAATTTATAAAGTTATTTTACACTAAGTACTATTTTATTTTTTACTATGTAGTTCAACCCCCTCAAACTGTTTTGTATAATGACACACAGATATCTGTCCATGATGTAGGAAGTCTGCCTCAGATGTAAGGTGTTTGATGCTTGAACTGACACAGTGGGGTATAAACTGAAGTCATCCAATTTGATAGTCAGTCCTGCCAACATTCTGCAAGATTAATACAACTAAATTTCATTTCCTTTAACTGCAAGATTAAAAAGGGGGGGAACCCCAAAAACATATTGTAACTTAAAAAAAATCACAGCATCTTGGTTTTAGGAACTTTTTTTTTTTAACACAATGCTTTAAAAACATGAATGTGTGGCTTAATGGTGTAAAGAGTATCTGTTTCCCTAACGTTTGGTTTCTACTTTACATACAGAGATAAAACATCCTGCTAAGAAATAAAAAGCACATGTCTTAACGTGCAGAATCATTCCTGGGTTCCTACAGGGAGTACAGATAAATGCCTGCCTGAAAACACCACCAAGCTGATACAAGTGTTTTTTCAAAGAAAAAAAAAGTGATGTCCATGTTTACAAAGTTGAACAAATCTGCACAATACTTGATTAAGAAATGGAAGGAGAAATTAAAAAAAAAAAAAAAGATACACTCTGCTTGTTCTGAAGGGGCATACTACCTAGTCCTAGCTGGTGGTTAGAATACAAACTGTATACAATTTAATATAAGACATAAACTGCAGTGAGCAACTAACACATCTTTCCCTATCATAGCATCAACAGGTTCTGATTGGGAAAGAGAGGAGAGGGGCATATCACATCCCAGTGCCTCCAGCATCTTCCAATTTAAAGCAATATATTTTGGCTGTTCTAAAGTACTTCTTGGCCCCTGAATAAGAGTCCCATGGCCTCTGTTTGTTAGGGGTCTGCCTGTTCACACACTTGACTTTTCCACTGTCAGTTGAGGCCTTTTCTTACCAAAACAAAATTTGTATATTTTGGTTGTTGTTGTTTTTTTTTTAAGTCAACTACAATGCTATGTTCTATCAGGATTAATATGCTGAGTGATATTTACATCTCCAAATATCAGGTCACGATCTCTATTATATGTTGAAAGTAGAATCATAAATTATTATACGCTTTGCATATCAGAGCTGCTATCATCTTTCCCATAAAGAATGCTGCCTGAAATTAACATATTCTCAAAGGTAAAATGCATATTCTCCGAAATGCATTTTATTATGACAATGCATGTATTTACCCATAAAAACAGTAAGCACAGACAATTCTATAGTAGCTCTCACAAATTCTAAATTTGTGGATTTAGGACTTCAGGTTAAAATCAGCCATCCAGCCATCCACCTTGCATGGGGAGAAGAGTTCTGCTAGTGTTTAGAATAAAATGATTTCTTGGGATTAGAAACAGTAATGCTGTTTTTTTATTTTGAAATGGGTTTTGCTTTTTTATGATTGGTTTTAATTCTGGCATTTCATCTTGCCAGCTACTATCCTGTTTAAGCAATGCTGTCAGCTAAAAGGAATTTCTGATTAAACTAAAGTGGTCCAGTGATAAATTACATATACACCCTGCTTTGAATAATCCCAGCCAAATTGGAGAAAAATGCTACTACACTATTATTAACTAATGTAATGAAATATCCCCATTTCATGGTTTACTTTTTTAAAATTTTTTAATGTTTATTTATTTTTGAGAGAGAGAGACAGAGCACAAGCAGGGGAGGGGCAGAGAGCGAGAGACACAGAATCCAAAGCAGGCTCCAGGCTCTGAGCTGTCGGCACAGAGCCCAACACAGAGTTTGAACTCAGGAACCGTGAGATTGTGACCTGAGCTGAAGTCAGCTGCTTAACCGACTGAGCCACCCAGGTGTCCCCATAGTTTACTCTTTGCTTTAATAAATTAAAAGTAAGTTGCTGGGAAATATTTACTTTAACCCCTTTTTTTAAATTTTATAATGCTGTCTATCAAGGTGGTGATGTGGGTAAGGCTTGGGGTAAGAAAGGCATGCCCTCTACGGGCCTCACTGCTATATTGAGAGGGCCAGCTAATGTCACAGGTGTTGGCAGGTTCACTGGAGACATGATCGTGACAGGGTGGGCTATATTCACTGGAGCAGTGACAGAGGAGAAGGTTGACTGGGGTAGTGAATGTTAAAGGAGAGGTCATGGATAATGGGCTGGTTATAGTTACAGGGTGCCCTCTGTTCGTTGGGCTGGTTATGGTAACTGCATTTGAAACATTTACTGGATGCTTCATGCTCGTTGCTGCTGCCACTGTGATTGGGTTTGACATCGCCCCAGGTGACACGCAGGACATTACATTGAATGGAGCAGTGAGAGTCACAGGTGTCATAGCAGCCACGGAGGTCTGGCACGGGTTGGCAGCTTCTTGCTTGCTTGCTTTGACAGCTTCTTCCCCCAGTTTCAGTGTCCCCACCTGCTTCCCCGGTCATCTATCACATGTTGTTGTTGCCGCTGCTGCTGCTTCTGGCTGCCGGTCTCCACTCATGCATGCATGTTCTACTGACGCCTTCTTCACATGTATTACAGCTGATACCTTGACTCTGCCCGTGTGTCTTTAAGTGGCTGGTGATGTATGCTGCACTCAGAAGCTTCCCACAGACGTTACACCGTACCTTGCCTTCGTGGCGCCCCGTGCGTGTCCGCAGTCTGTCTTTGGTGGCCAAGGCAACAGGGCACGTCTCGAGAAGCCTTTCCCACAGACACTGCCAGTATGGGGTTTGGTGCTGCCTCCTTCGTGAGACCTCACATGAGAAGTCATCGGCCCTTTCTCTTGAAGCGCTGATTGCAAACAGGGCACTCGAAGGGCTTTTGGTCCGAATGGGAGAGCCTGTGCCGGTTGAGGTGGTACACATCCCGGAAGGCCTTCCCACACATCTGGCAGGCATGGTTCTTGACAGGCTTACTGGGTTTCTTGACGGCCGGGGCCACGGCCATAGCTGTGCTCCTGGCACTGCCGCTGGGGTTGGTGCCCGAGGAAGACGCAGTGACTGTTGATAGGATGCCAGCAATGGTAGAGACCAACGAAGTTCTGCTGCTGTCCCCGGCGATGGTGGAGATGAGGGGAACCACCGTAGTGGGAGTTTTCTTTGACCGGGACACCAGCTTGATCTCTGTGTGGCAGGACTCATGGTGCCTCAGATGATAGCTGTCCCTGAAAGCTTTACTGCAGTTAGTGCACACGAATGAACTTTGGGGTGTTTCTTTTTTAATCCTGATGGCATCCTTTCATGTTTCTGGTGCCACTTGAGGTTTCTGAGTTATGGAGATTGGAAGCAATGGTTTCTGATCAGGGGGCTCTGCAGCAGGGCTCTGGAGGGGCAGCAAGCCGTTCTGTGCTGCCTGCTCGTGGCGATGGGAGGCTTCATGGGCTGCCATTTTACAATTTCAGATGTCTGTGGCAGCATAAAGTATTTTTACAGAATTGCTGAAGCTCACTCTCACACACGGGTCACACCAGGTCTCTGCTTCTTGAGTGAAATGCTGTAGAATGCCTCGACCACCACGGGAATCACTTTCTCAGGATTCTTAGGATCCCCACATTTCTACATGAAGCCTTCTTTTTTTTATATAGAATTTTTTTAAATGTTTATTTTTGAGAGAGAGAGAGAGCAAGAGCGGAAGAGGGACAAAGGATCTGAAGCGGGCTCTGTGCCGAGAGGCATGAGCCCGATGTGGGGCTCAAACTCACGAACCGTGAGATCATGAGCTGAGCCCAAGTAGGACATTCAACCGACTGAGCCACCCAGGCGCCCCGTTACATGAAGTCTTCTAACAGGGGAACTGGGTTTCCCTAACTTGTTCTCTGAGGAAGAGACGAGTAAAATAACAACCATCGCCTGCCTTCAGTTAAGTGATTAAAAAAAAAAAAAGAACTTCTGGGGAGACTTTTGACTAGTATCATCAAACCAAAGCTTTAATTTTATCTCCCATCTCTTTCAACTTTTTTTTTTAAGTTTATTTATTCATTTTTGAGAGGGACAGAGAGAGTGAGCAGGGAAGGGGCAGAGAGAGAGGGAGAGAGACGATCCCAAGCAGGCTCTGCACTGTCAGCGTGGAGCCCAACGTGGGGCTTGAACTCATGAAACATGAGACCGTGACCTGAGCCGAAACATAGAATCAGATGCTTATCCGACTGAGCCACCCAGGCGCCCCCCCCCCCCATCTTTTTCAACTTTAAGGCTTTTTTAATCCTGTGCAAGCTTTCCTTTTTCTGGGGTTGGCGAAAAACAAAACAGAAATGCTATTTCATCACCCAGGGTGGTAGGATGTAACAACGTGAAATCTCCAGTGCCAGAGGGCACAAAAAATTGTACTGAAACAAATTAGCATCAGTGAGTCATACCTTGAATGTCTTGTTAGGAGAATCCATCAAACATCTTAACAGCTGTGGCTTTTGCTTTCCACCAGGTTATCTGGAAAGCAAGCAGGTATTAAATTGTTTTAAAATATAAATTCAATAGTATGCTCTAGGAAAAAAAACAAGAGAATTTAACACTCCCATTTCTCCAGGAAAATCTACTTAAGACTGAAGCTGAGTGAGTCTACTCATACCTTTCCATAGAAAAGACTGAAATAGTCTCTTTACCCATTCAGCTATCATGGGTTCTAAATTATTTTTCCAACAATTTTCACTGCACACATCGCCAAGCCCAGGATCAAATATTAGCTTTCACACTTCTCCAGCAGGTGGAAAAAAAGATTTTAATTGCTGAAAAAAATTAAATAGAAAACCTAATTAATGAGTTGATCAATAAATGCTTGGCACGTGTTTTATCCAGGAAAAGAATTAACACAAGTATTCCAAAAGATTGTTCATCTAGCTTTCCAAAAATAAGTTATAGGTTTTTCTTTTACATAAAGATCTCAAAAATATGGAACGCTTCTCGAATTTGCATGTTATCCTTGCGCGGAGGGCATGCTAATCTTCTCTGTATCATTCCAATTTTAGTATATATGCTGCTGGAGTGAACCCTACAACTATTTAATAGAGATGAATACTATTGGATCCCAATTTTAGTAAGCAAGTACATCCCTCTGAAGCATCAAGTCTCTAACTAACATGATTCTAATAGAGCAGCTGAACTGCTTTTCTTATACTCTTATCTTCTATATTCTGGTATTGAACTACTAGGTCAATATGCTATATTATTCATGAAATTGTTATAGTGCAGAGGGCATAAATCTTTTTCTCTTATTCAAGTAAGATACCTACTAGTTTTCACAGGAATTCCAAACATAGAATGAGACTATACCTCATTACGGGTTTATTTCCCTAGAAGAAAAACTGTAATGTTGCTGTTGATTACTTTATAGACCAATGTGTAGATGAATTCCCCCATTTCAAAAATATACATCAATATAATATTATTAAAATATACATCGGGGCGCCTGGGTGGCTCAGTCGGATGAGTGTCTGACTTTGGTTCAGGTCATGATCTCATGGTTGAGAGTTCGAGCCCCACGTCAGGCTCTGTGCTGACAGCTCGGAGCCTGGAGCCTGCTTCAGATTCTGTGTCTCCCTCTCTCTCTGCCCCTCCCCTGCTCAGAGTTCTGTCTCGCTCTGTCTCAAAAATAAATACAAACATTTTTAAATAAAGTATACATTAATCCGTTAGTTTTGTCCTTTCTGTACTCTATATTTATTTACTTGTTTTCTCATTTTCCCTGACATAATTATACATAGAGTTCAATAAAAGAAAAGTTTCAGTGTTTGCATTTCTTTTCTGGACTTTATCATTATTCATTTTATTTTGTTATCATTACTGAAAATAACTTTGTTGTATAGAAGAAAGAAGGTCAAAAAAAACCAATATGCTTGTTCCAGGTGTCAAATACACTAGACTCACCACTGGAAGGCTATACTCTGGGGTAGGTTATTTCCTCAGCCTGGCAATCCCAGACTCAAATATTAGGTCCACCAGCCTCAAAATATTAATTTCAGAAAAATTAATTTACAAATTGGCTTTGCTTAGGTCATGTCACAGAATAATTCAGAGATCTTTTACATAAGTAGCATATTAGGAATTTACTTTTGTTTACAATCAAACAAAGGTAAAAAAAAGATTTTTTAAAAAGATGATAAAACAGGAAGAAAAATGATAGTCTAGGAATAGGGGTTCTGTTTTCTTTCACTGAAGTCTCTGATTGACTGGAAGTTACCCTTGAGAGCCCATCATGGAGTCTGCCCTAGAGCATGCTACTGGGTCCCAGGGAAAACAATTTCAGTTGCTTGCAGACTCTTTTGAACAGTGGTTCTCCAAAGTTAGCAGGTTCTAGGAGAGCTTGTTAAAACACTGAGTGCTGTACTGATTCCTTAGGTTTGAGGTGAGGCTGGAGAATTTACATGTCTAACAGCTTCCCAGATACTCTTCCTCTGGGAACCACACTTTGAAACCATTGCTCTGGAAAGCCATGAGAGTCTTAGCTATAGTGTATCACGTCTGCCTTTGCTCTCCTGTTGACAGCTCTATCTAGTTAAACCAAAAGTGCATCATTTTCTTCATCAGAAATTCTAGTTACCCCCTTTTGGTTACTGTCAGCTCTCAAAGGAACAGAGGTGTACATAAGGGCTGCTTTTTGACACAGTATTCTTAGTTGGCTTTAACCTTGAGATAATGGCTGCATAGCAACACTTAAACACCTATATATCAGACAATGGGGAAAGACAAAAAGATCAATGCAATCATGAATATCATAAGAAATATTTAGAACCCACTTTTACATTCAATTCTTTAGTCAGCCTAGAACTATCCAATTTGGGTCACGGTTAAATTATGTATCACAGATTTTTGTTCAAGAACTTGCAGTTAGGTGAAACAAAAAAATCCTTGTATAAACCAGTGACATGCAGCGTCTCAGACCATTCCTGGTAATTTATCATCCTAATAAAATAAAGAAACTGGTGGGTTTGTTTTTGAGTATTTGGAATCTAACTGATCACTGATGTGTGTTGGGTTCGCTGAAAGCCAACACTGGGATGGAATTTTGCCTATAGGGCATTTATTAGGGATGAACACTTGGGAGGTAGATAGGAGTAGGATTAAGCAGAAGGTGAAAACAAATGGTCATGCAGACCTTGCAAATCCTTGGCCAAACCACAGGGAGCTCTGGGGCATATAGGACTCATCAAACTTAACCTTCTTTGGGCCAAAATGGCCAGGCCTTTATACCCCTGCAAGATCGGTTAGATGTTGACCATGAAGTGACTTCTGGAGCTAAGGCAAACCTTGGCAGCTGAGAGTAAATCCTGTTCACCAGAATCATGCCCAAATTACACCCTGCATTTTGATGAGGTAAACACAGGGAGAAATGTCCCAGGGATTCTCATTAAGTAGACAAATGTGCAGTTTAAGGTAACTTGAAGGTATCAGTTGCTGCTTTGATTTAGTTGGTCTGATTATTGAGGACACATGCCCTGAATGGAGTTAAACAAATCACATAATGGGTTCTATATGACTTCGTGAGAAAATAATAAGATAATAGCTTCCATTATCAGCCCCACATCTCTTTTATATTCTTGATGTCTTCTGGGTTTCTTCAGGGCCCTGGAAGATAACAGTTATAGCAGTTAATTATTGGAAGCCTAGGGTGTAATTAAGGCATGTAGATGTATTGGGACTGATAATATTCTAGAGGGTTCCAGTGTCAATTAATCCAATAGTTGGAAAGTCCAATGGTTAGAAAGTCCAGTGGTTAGAAAGAATTGCAGTCATTCAATTATTTGAGAATGATATTTAGGGATTTTAAAGCTCATTGCCAGATCATGGATCTTGATCCATAGATGATGGGAGAAAGATGTTTATACCAAGGACTATAAAAACTCTCAGCACAAATGATTCCAGTCCAAACTCATACACTAAGAGCCTTGACCAAACTTTAACATGGTTCTGAGCAGACTAAGGCCATGTCCCTGGGATGACTGCCCCTCCCCCTACCTTGCATTTCTGAGGGGAAGAGCTCAAGACTGCCAAAAGAACTTGCTATTTGTTTCAGTCAATATCTGATGATAGGCCCCTGACCTTCCTTTCTTAGAGCACTTACTGAAAAGGGCTTACAATCATAAATTCTTCCTCTGCCCCTTTGAGATATATTTGTATTTCCTATGACCAAGAGTGTCTTTCCCAAGGACCAAAAAACCATACCTTTGAAATGTAATAATGAGAAAGGATAGGGTCTTTGCCTCCAGTCTTTTGGGGGAGGGTAGAAGCCTAATTTTGATAGATGCTAGTTAGCAGAAACAGATGGTCTAATCACATTTACGTCGACCAACTCTCTTGCCCTTTTTATGTAATTTTTCACTTCCCTGACTCTGCTTAAGCCTATACTTGCTCCCCCCTCTCTCATCCCTCATACTCCCTTTAATATGCCCTATCATCTCTGCACAAATTGGAATGGACCTCACTTCTTTCCCCTATGGCTGTAGTTACTAAATAAAAGCTGCTTTTACCACTTTATCAAATGTCCAGCTTTGTTTATCTTTGACAATACCCAATGGTATCTTATTGATATATTGATCGTTTGGAGATAGCTTTCTACTTTTGGAAGCCTTCTACTTAGGGAGACCACTTAATGAACCTCAGCATAAGATCTCCAGTGGAACTGGATATCTGGAATCCCAAACACATCACGCTGGTGGTGTGGACTGAATTGTGTCCATCCAAAATGCTTATGTTGAAGCCCTTACCAACAGAACCTCAAACTGTGACTATATTTGCAGGTAGGGTCTTTAAAGAGGTAATTAAGTTAAAATGAGGTCATTAGGGTGGGCCCTAACCCAAGCAACTGATGTCTTCATAAGAAGAGGAAATTTTGATATACAAGAAGATATCAGGGATACTTATGCACAGAGGAAAGACCACATGAAGACACAGACACACAGCGAGAAGGAAGCCATCTGCAAGCCAAGGAGAGAGGTCTCAAAAAAAAAAAAAAAAATCTTGCTGGTACCTTGATCTTGAACTTGTAGCCTTCAGAACTGTGAGAAATAAATTTCTGTTATTTAAGCCACCAGGTCTGTGGTGTTTTGATATGGTAGTCCTAGAAAACTAATACAGCTGGAAAGCATATTTCCACAAGAGTATGCATTGGAACTTAGGAAACCTATTTAAGGTTGAAATTTCCTTTCTAGTATGTTCTAAGGCTGACTTCTATTGGTGTCTCTTCTTATATCTTATGATGGTACATGAGGGAGGAGTATGTCTAGAAATGCTCCTTTTGGAAATGTATCTCATACATGTTGGACATATACTGTGAAAATGGTATTTTGAAAATACCTGACAATATTAGAAATGTACCAGGAGGAATCTGTCATAGTAGGAGTCAAGCCAGGCTTCATGAGAACTTCCTATAAAATTTTCATATGGTGACAGTTTATGAGTATTTTGAGGTAAAGATTGTATTATTATTATTATGCTGGAGTAAAACTTTAAATTAAGGAAGATTATGATTTTTGAAAAATTCAGACTGTTCTCTTATAATAGATCATCTCGTTTTATTTTCTTAGAGTTTGGGGAATGATATTCACAGTGACATTTCTGAAAGTCTCTTCTTCAGTTCCTTAAGTATTTCACCTGTAGAATAGGGTGTTTAAAAATTATTATTAATAGACTATATTAAAGGAATTCCTTATGTTGGAAAAACAAATGTATATATGTATATGTATATATATATATATATATATATATACAGAAAAGTTTCATATATATATGCATATATATATATATACGCATATATATATGCAGAAAAGTTTCAATATGACCAGAAAATTTACAAACTATTATTTAAACATACTCAAAGATTTGCAATTTGGGTAACTGGAGGAGGTCTTTCTATATATTTTTAAAATAGTTCTTAAAGTGGAGATTCCAGGGGCGCCTGGGTGGCTCAGTCGGTTGGGTGGCCGACTTCGGCTCAGGTCATGATCTCGCGGTCTGTGAGTTCGAGCCCCGCATCAGGCTCTGTGCTGACTGCTCAGAGCCTGGAGCGTTTCAGATTCTGTGTCTCCCTCTCTCTCTGACCCTCCCCCGTTCATGCTCTGTCTCTCTCTGTCTAAAATAAATAAATGTTAAAAAAAAAAATTAAAAAAAAAAGTGGAGTTTCCAAAGTTGCTCTATTTTTCAGGTTTTCCTGAGTTATCATATGCTAATGATGGAAAAAGGCAAAGAAAAATCAGGTAAAAGTATTTTTCAACAACAGTTCAATATTGTTTGAACCAATTTGTCCCTGCCATTGTGGGTTATTTCTTACAGCATTTAGTTGTCCTGTTTTTTAAGTTTTCTTTAATCTAGAACAGTTTCTCAAACTTTGTGTTCCATGCCTTTGACATTTATGAAGAGTACAGGTCAGTGATTTTATAAAATGTTCTTCAATGTGAGTTTGTCTGATGTTTCCTCATGGTAAAATTCAGATTATGCACTTTTGGCAAGAATATCACAGACAGGATGTTCTCTTCTCGGAGCATCATGTCATGAGGCATCTGATCTTGATTTGTCTCTTTATTGATGATGTTAACTTTCATTTTTTGGTTAAGGTGATGTTTGTGAAGGTATATTTCCTCCAGCCATTCATAAAAATCTTTGGGGAAAGATACTTGGAGATTACATTAATAGCCTATTACTCAAACATTGCCCAGTGGTGGTATCAGTTGCCAGTAATTGCCTTTTTTTTTTTTTTGAGAGAGAGAGAGAGAGCATGTGAGCAGGGGAGGGGCAAAGGGAGAGGGAGAGAGAGAATCTTAAACAGGCTCCACACCCAGAGCAGAACCCAACAGGGAGCCTCATCTCACTACCCTGAGATCATGGCATGAGCAGAAATCAAGAGACCGAGGCTTAAGCAACTGAGCCAGTCAGGCCCCCCTGTTGCCTGTATTGATGATGAGAAGGAGGAGGAGGAGAGTTCCCAAAAGAGATTTTCTAATTTCATAATTTCTTCTACATTTATTAGTTGATATTTTACTGAAAGTAAGAGCTTCCTCTTACCCTAATTATTTATTCATTCATTCATTTACATCAGTATGAACTCAAATATTCTTACTTTATTTAGTGGGACATAATCCATTATTATTGTTATTTTAATACTCACATTGCCTCAGATTTGGTTAGTATCACCCTTTTCCACCTGACTCTTAGGCCAAGGTGACATGTTTGCATCATTCTTTGAGCCCATCTTTACTATCTGGCACCCCCCCAAAAAAATTAGTGAAGAAAGGCAACAATTATCATTTTTTAAAGTCTTTTAAAAACAATACTATTGTTTGTGTGAATCTAGTGTTTAAACTTTTGGTAAATGATCTCTATTATGGTTCCATGCAGCCAATGCCATTAGTGATTAGTCATAACTAATAATTGCCTCTAATTCCAAATAATGTTTTTTTTATCATAACATAGGGAGGTGTTCCTAAACATGATACCTTAGAAAGATTAAAGACATGAATGGAAGTTTTAAATACAAAGCTTTCAATTTTCTGTATTAAAATTAAAAATTAAAAACCATCTGAGAAGAAAACACTTTCAATATTTGACAGGCAAAACTTAATATCTTTAATGTATAAACACTCTTTAAAAAAATTTTTTTAATGTTTATTCATTTTTGAGAGACAGAGAGAGACAGAGAATGAGCGGGGAAGGAGCAGAGAGAGAGGGAGACACAGAATCTGAAGCAGGCTCCAGGCTCTGAGCTGTCAGCACAGAGATCGATGCTGGGCTCAAAAACACAAACTGCGAGATCATGACCTGAGCCAAAGTCGGACGTTCAACCGACTGAGCCACCCAGGAGCCCCTATAAATGCTCTTTTAAATCAATAAGATGTAAGCAACAATAGATAAAGAGCAAATATACATTGATGTAATTCATGAGAGAACAAGTAAAAATGGCCAAATAATGTCTCAACTTCATGAGCAAGCAAACTACCTATCATAACAACTGAAACTACCTAAGAGAAAATTTTTGACATATAACCTTGGCAAAGATTCCAGTTAGTGACAATTTATTTTTTCAAGGTAGTCATTTCTCATGGAATTATCAATTACAACAGTTTTACTCTAGGACAATTTGATGGTGTAAAGTAAAAACCTTAGCAGATTTTTGGTTTTACAGTACTAAGTTTAGAGGCCTCTTTTAGGCAACCAACCTGAGCAATGAAAACCTGAGTAAAGTAAAAGTGCCCACAGTGACCCCCAGGCTGAATACAAACAAGCCATTAGGCAACCCACCTCAAAATGTCCATAAACCCTAGCTGACGAAAAAAGGAAAATTCTATTCGTTCCCATACCTCCCATCCTTCCCCTGTTAACTATAGCCCCGCACCACTGCCTCCTGGCAGACAGTCTCTTTGCTGCCCTGCCCACTGCTTCCTTGCAGTGTATTCAGTAAACTTCTATCTCCTTTGTTCTGCCTTGGGTGAACTCTTTCATCTCCTGGACGACTGCCTCCACCCGACTGGATTGCCCCACACTAAGTAGGAAAAGTGTTCCCCAGTCAGTTATAATATAGTTAGAAAACAAAATTCAACAGAGTAAATTTTATTTTATTTTTTTAAATTTTTTTTAACGTTTATTTATTTTTGAGACAGAGAGAGACAGAGCATGAATGGGGGGAGGGTCAGAGAGAGAGGGACCACAGAATCGGAAGCAGGCTCCAAGCTGTCAGCATAGAGCCCGACGCGGGGCTCGAACCCGTGAACCATGAGATCATGACCTGAGCCGAAGTCGGACACTCAACCGACTGAGCCACCCAGGCGCCCCTCAACAGAGTAAATTTTAAAGATTTTATTTGCTTTATTCAAAGATGCATAAATCGGGCAGCATTCAATCTAGCAGACAGAAAGGAGCTCCAAAGAGCTGTACAGAATGAAAGACTTTTATAGGCAGAAGGGAGCAGAAACAAGGAAGTTATACTAGACAAAAAAAAGGTTGATTATTGCCAGATTGCTTTCCTTTAGGGGGATGGCAGAGCTCTATCAGGCAGATTACCTAACTAGAGCTAATTAGGCACTAATGTAAGATTCCATCTCTGGGAGAGAAGAAACTCTAAGTTAAGTCTCAGTTTGGTGGCATGGGACTTTGCAGAAGTGACTCCACTTTAGGCCTGTTGTCCTGTTTTTACCAGTATCTAACCCTCTAAAGCATTCAGATAAAGGAGACAAAACCTCTTCACATAAAGCCTGTTTGAACATTACAATTTTCACTCAAACTTTCACCTTAATCCTATCAACTCTTACATTTCTATAGTCTCTCAATCTAATTGTA
This sequence comes from Panthera uncia, assembly GCF_023721935.1. Taxonomy (NCBI): domain Eukaryota; kingdom Metazoa; phylum Chordata; class Mammalia; order Carnivora; family Felidae; genus Panthera; species Panthera uncia. The sequence goes on along the minus strand of NC_064811.1, from coordinate 66,979,109 downwards.
GCCCCTGGTAGGGCTTCACCAACAGTTGTTGATACCACCATGCATGCATCTCCTGTGTCCAGAAATCTTGGAAACTTCTTTTCTTCATCCTCTGACCATTCTACCTACTCCTGAGTGTTAGGCTTTGGGTCCCCAGCCAAGGGACCCTGCCCTTTTGTCAAACTTTATTTTGCTTAATCTGCCTATTGCCCCGGGTGATCATAGGCCAGGTTTCTCATTGTATTCTTTGCCTTCCAACTTTTTAAATTCCTCCAAGTTGGGGTAAATAGAGCAAACTCATTTGGGGCATTTTAATGTTGGGGAACCAGCAGGGGGTTCATTTGGTCCACCCAAACTTCAATAGTGCTGTAGTAAGCACACTTTTCAACCCCATCAATGTCCATTTTATTTATCTTATTTGTTAATAACCATCAAAAGATTTCCACCTTACTGGGAGAGTTCTTTGACTCTTCTCTGTTCCCTTCCCCATTTCCTTGTCAGCTAATTTAATTTTTTTTTTTTTTTTTTTTTTTTAATTAGTCTCTGGAAGACCCATGAGAGGAAGCCCAGGAAACAAATTTGGTAAGACTTCTCAGACATTTGCTTGCTTTTGCCCAGGGAAATCCCATTCTTCAGGAGTTTTAGTGGAGGTTTCATTACTTAGGCAAGATTGATCAAATCATTGGCCGTTCACAGTTAATCTCTAGTTAATCTCTAGTTCCTATCACCTAAGAGGTCTGGAGTGGAGCTAAAAATTCCAATCTAATTAAGGCTTGGTCTTTCTGGCAACTAGTTCCCATCCTTGTGCTATCCAGCTCCCCCAACCCTAGAGCACATTAGCAAAAAGATACTTTTATCACTTTGGAGACTCCAAGAGTTATAGGAGCATTGTTCCTGGATGCAGGGACAAAGACCAAACATATTTTTTATTATACCGTTGCCATCCTGATGCATGTGAAGTAATACCTCTTTGTGGTTTTGATTTTCATTTCTCTAATGACTAGTGGTGGTAAGCATCTTTTTGTGTGCCTATTGGTCATCTGTATATCTTATTTGGAGAAATGTTTATTCAAGTTCTTTGCTCATTTTTTAATTGGGTTATTTTACTGTTGTTGAGTTCTTCCTTATATATATTCAGGATACTAATCTCTTATTACATATATGGTTTCCAAATATTTCTCCCATTCTGTGGGTTGCCTTTTCACTCTCTTAATAGTGTTCTTTTTTTTTTTTTTTTAACATTTATTCAGTTTTGAAAGACAGAGAGCGTGAGCAGGTGAGGGGTGGAGAAAGAGAGGGAGACACAGAATCAGAAGCAGGCTCCAGGCTCTGAGCTGTATCAGCGCAGAGCCTGATGCAGGACTCGAATTCACAAACCATGAGATCATGACCCAAGCCAAAGTAGGATGCTTAAACGACTGAGCCCCCCAGCACCCCTTGATAGTGTTCTTTGATGGACAAATGTTTTTAATTTGATGAAATGCAATTTCTATATTTTTTCCTTTAGTGTCTGTGCCTTTGGTATCATCCACAGCATCATTGTTGAATCCGACATCATGAAGCTTTCCCCCTATGTTTTCTTCTAAGAGTTTCATAGTTTCAGGTGTTACTGTGACATCTTTGATCCGTTTTGAGCTAATTATTGTCTGTGGTATAGGGAAAGGGCCTAACTTAATTCTTTTGCATTTGTTGAAAAGACTGTCCTTTCCCTAATGAACAGTCTTGGCAAACTTACTGAAAATTACTCGACTTTATATTGAGGGTTTATTTCTGATCTCTTGGAATAGTGCTGCATTTTATTTTTTAATCCTTTAGATTACCATTCACAAAACAGAAATTATGTGACAAATCTTTTCGTATTAACTGATTTTGCTAAACTGAAGGCAAGAAACTTAATTTTAGGTAATAAACATATAATTCTACACATCTGTCTTCAACGTGTTACTCAGCCAAACACAGCCGCCACACAACAAAACCCAGAAATATGCAACAGTAACTCAATTCAGTAGTCTGATATTTTGCTGACTTAATAATTTAAGAAACATAGCTTTACATATTGTGTGTGGAATATCGTCAAGCCCTGGTCTTCCCACTCCCCTTACCATTTATATCAAATGACTCAACACAACACGGTTATACATATCATTAAACAATATTTATAATCAGCATATTCTTTAACCTGATTCTTCAGTTTTCTAAAAGATAGCAAATCCTCAAAGAAACCGAAGCGGCCACCCCACCACACAGACACGCGCGCACACACACACACACACACACACACACGCACGATGTAACATCACTGAAGAGTTCTAGAAGAGACTATGAAAAGGGTGCCAGTATGCTAGAGGTCTCAATGGGTAAATGGCAGTATCACGCACTTTGAAATCCATACCCAGGGTATTTCCATTGTGCTATTACAGCGACATAAGCACTGTTTCTATTCTGTCAGCATTGTTCGTTTTTTATAGTTTGCATATACGCCACAGGGCCCTTGGCAGCAGCTGGCCACCCAAACGCACTTCGTGGTAGCCAACAACCAACCGCCTTTACTGCGAAGCCGTCAGCGGAAGCCACGATGCGACCCGGACCGCGCCCCAGGTGAAAAACCCACAGCGCCCCGGCCCCGCCCTCCACAGCCGCCTGGCCGCGCCCTCCTCCACCGGGAGCTCCCTCGCCTCCCCGGGCCCGCCCCCTCGGCGGAGCGCGCAGAGTCCAGTGCGCCGGCGCAGGCACCACCTCCTCGCTCGGCCCCGCCTCACCGCCGCGACGCTCCAGGAGCTGGGCCCGGGCCGCTTCTCCCGATCCCCCCCCTGCGCGTTGAGCCTGCGGAAGCATGGAGGGGGAGAGTACGTCGGCGGTGCTCTCCGGCTTTGTGCTCGGCGCGCTCGCTTTCCAGCACCTCAACACCGACTCGGACACGGTGAGCCCGAGGGGCGAGGCGGGCTCCAGCGTCGCCTCGGGAGAGGCCCCGAGCGCGGGCACCCTTCGCCGCCGTTACCCCGGCCCCCGCCCATGAGCTTCCCGACGGCGCCGCGCTGGTTCTCTGCCCTGGGGCTTTGCCTTGTCCCTCTCCCGGGCGGTCGTAGGTGTGTCTCCCGTCCGGCAAGTCTTCTCCGGGAGTAGCCATTCCTTTTCTAACCAGTGTTTATTTCTTCGCCCGGACCGGAGTGTCCCACACACACGCGTTTCTTTTCCAGCAGTCCCCCTTTTTTTCTGATTAAACTTAGTTGTGAAAGGATGGAGAGTTCACATAGCGTTCTCCCACTACGGTAGGAAAGGTGTTGCGGGTTAACTTTACGTTCCTCCTAACTACCGATAGTGGTTTTCAAAGGCCGCTGAATTTTTTCGTGCAGAGCAGCTGCTGTGCGCGTTTGTTGAAATTGTAGGCCAGTGAAGGAATAGAAGATGCATCCGGTGGCTGTTCCGGGGCAAAGCTTAGTGGATGGGAAAGCCTAATTTGGAGTATGTGATACCTGATTTTTGTTTGCATTGGTGTCAAGTTTATGAAATTGTAAGGCCTCAGCTAGTTCCTTTTTGATGCTTTCAGTTACAATAGAAACATTTAAATTTATCCTCAAATTTAGATATTATTATTTCATACTTCTGCCAGGTTCAAAAATCTCCGGATGAAGTAGTGAGGTCGTTTTTTAAATACAGTACACGTTTTGAACAACTTACGAAATCAGAAAAATACTATAAAACTTTGAGCCCAAGAAATACTGGCTTAGATTTAAGAGCTTAGTATGCTAGTACAGTTTAGAGAATACCATACTGAACACAGCCTACTGATTTCTGCTAAATATTGTGTATCATTTCATGTCGTTTCCAAAATTGTTTTTTGTCACAATCCTAATAAGGTTGGAGTTGATACCTTTCATGTATACAGTTTTAAAGTGGGGGGGGGGCGTTCTTTCTTTATTTTGAGAGAGAGAGCACAAGCAGGGGAGGGGGAGAGAGAAAGACCAAATCCCAAGCAGGCTGGGTGCCATCAGCTCTGGAACTCAGGAACAGTGAGATTGAGTTGGACACTTAACTGACTGTGCCACCCAGGCACCCCTACAATTTTAAATAACTTTGTAGATTAATACCTAGCTAAGAGCAGATATATGACAATTTATAATGTGTGTGGCTGTGGAAATTATTTTGGAAAGTCTTTGTGTGAATATAAACAAAATGGGTCCTTAAGTCTCTGTAGTTTAAAGGATTAGCCCTTGGGAAATAGCATCGTGTTAGGCCATTACTCTTACATCTTTTTCCTAACATCTTTAAAAGGTGATTTTCTGGATAGCTGTTCTTGCATTGACACTGCTTCCTTTCCCAGGGTTTGTCTAAAAAACTGGACTATAGAGTTCTGGATTGTTCCCCCTAGATTCCAGTAAAGATTCACATTATTGAAACTTTTTTTTTTTTTTTTTGTCATTTTTTTTTTTTAATGGAATGGGAGGGGGCATTCTTACCTAATTATAAAGAAGATAAAATCTTTGTCCATCAAGCATATTGGGTCTTTAAATGTGCCAAATGAAAATATTGAATTCTCTGAAATTCAAAGACATCACTGCTGTTGTGGCAAAATGCCTGCATTTTAAAACAATTAGGGCTCCTAGATCCCCTTTTAGAAATTAGACTTTGATACTGAATTCCAAATCTTTAATATTTTTGTATAACTTTTAGTCTAAAGCCACTGATCATTGTGTCATTTCATAGCTCAGAAGCACCCACTGGCTCCCAGAAGCATGTGCCATTAATCCAGAGTCCTTGGCTAGTTATTTGGGATGTTTCATTATTGGCACTATTCCCATCTATCCATAATTTCATTACTCAGAAAGGGGAGCCTTCTGTTCCAAGACAAACTACCCTGCTCTTCCTTCTTCAGACATTATGTACTCATTTCTGGCTTTAAGCCTTTTATGTTCTAGGTGTGCTAAAATCACAGCAGTATTTACAATCTCTTCTATTCATTTTTATTGAACTGTTCATATTTCCCAACTAAACTGAAAGTGTACCTGGTCCCTCACCAGGGACCCTCACCTGATCTTGGGGTATATTGGTTAAGTGATTGAGTAGTAATTCTATCATGATATTCCATAGATTGCTTTTTACCTTTATAGGAAGGTTTTCTTCTTGGGGAAGTGAAAGGTGAAGCCAAGAACAGTATTACTGATTCCCAAATGGATGATGTTGAAGTTATTTATACAATTGGTGAGTCACTCAATTTCTTTTTTTTTCCTTAAACTTTCTTTATACATTTTAAAAAAAATTTATTTTTACATTTATTTATTTTTGAGAGACAGAGACAGAGCACAAGTGGGGAAGGGGCAGAGAGAGAATAAGACACAGAATCCAAAGCAGTCTCCAGGCTCTGAGCTCTCAGCACAGAGCCTGATGTGCGGCTCAAACTCAACCGCTGAGATCATGACCTGAGCTGAAGTCGGGAGCTTAACTGACTGAGCCACCCAGGCGTCCCTTAACTTTCTTTATATATTTTGAGAGAGAGTGAGAGTGCAGGGGAGGGGCAGAAAGAGAGAATCCCAAGCAGACTCCACGCTGTCAGCATGGAGCCCAATGTGGGGCTCAGTCTCACAAACTGCAAGAGTATGCCCTGAGCAGAAACCAAGAATCAGATGCTCAACCGAGTGAGCTACCTAGGCGCCCCTGTGATCACTTATTTCTGTGTCTACTATAGTTGATGGTTTATACTAAATGGGATCAGCATAAATTAGTTTGTAAATTGTTTTAAAAAATAGATAAAACCTTTTAATGCAGATTTTAAAAGATGCATTGTATTCATTTCTCAATTAAAATCATGGCTCTGGCCTAAAGCAAGAGTGTGGAACATAAGATGCCGTAAGATTACCGTGGGGAAACGCGGCTGAACTAGCTCCTGCATGTATTTAAGTGGTAGGAAGGTGGCCTAACAAAAGGAGAAGGAACCAGTAAGCAAGACCACTAAAAAAGATAAAACAGTTTGGACAGAAACACTAAGTGCTACAGAAAAATTGGAAGATGAGAACTGAAAAACTCAGTTTTTTCGACTCCGTTTTAGATCATTGTAAGTAACTTCTGGAGTGTGATGTGGAAAAGGCAAGACTGTGAAGGGTTTGACGAGTGGGTGGTGAAACACCTGCAGCAGATGGCAGCTGTTCTTTCAGGGAAGAAAGGGAAAAGGGAGCTTTAAAATATATGGGGGGTGGGGGGGAGGCTCTGATTACCTAACAGAGTTTTATCTAAGTATATTTCTAAAAACAAAATTGGTAGTTTGCTGTATAAAAAATGTGGCATCATGACATCATACTGTGTCATGACTACTTCCATATGTTAAACAATCCTCTAAATATCATTTTTTATAACTGCAGTGTATTCTGTTAGGTTTCTTACTCTTAATGGTTCTATGTGATTTCAGCAGTCCTTTAAATTCTAATCAGTAGTTTCCAGTTTTTCATTATTATAAATTATATTCTGTGACCATCCTTGTACATAAATATTTTCCTACATTTATTATGGATAGATTCTTGGGGGTGGTATTATAGTGTCAAAGGGTATGAACATTTTTAAGGTTCTTGATCTGTATTAGCAAATTGCTTTCCAGAAATACTGTACCAGTTTATATTCCTACTGTATGTCATTTTTTGTTTGCCACTTTAAAAGGTTAAAAATGGAAGTATATATGTAGATTTATATATGTATTTAAATGTAGTATATATGTGTAAATATATTAAGTAAATTTAAATTCACTCTCAATAGAGTCTTCTCTGGTCACCACTGTTTTATGAGTATTTTTTTGCTCATTAATAATACACATGTATATAAATGTGTATTTTTATTTACACGAAAGGGATTATACTATAAATGGGTAAATATCTTCAAGATAAATATCTCCATTGATACTGTTCTGTTAGTGTAGAATAGTATCAATGTGTATAGTTTGCCATTCTTTCTAATGGCTTTATATTCCCACTGTATCTACTTACCAGTTACGAATTCCCACTGTATCTACTTAAAGCAGTTACGAATGACTTTGTTTTTTTTAATACAAAACAATATAATAACACTTTGTAGTGCATGTATCTCTATGACTTCGAGTCTGTTGGAAAGTCAAATTCCTAGAGGTAGACCATTGCCTTGGGAAAAGTCATGTTCTTAAGACTCTTTCATAATATGTAAAAGTGCCTGGGTCCCCATACTGGTGCCACCACTAGGTATTTTCCAATCTTTTCATCTTTGCCAATTCGATAAATGAAAAGAAATTATATTAATTTGTATTTCTTAGCTTTTGTTTGTTGAAAAGGACAGCACTGTTGCATACTTTGACTATATTTCTACTCTACTGTTTTGCTTTTTCTTAGTTGATCTGTAATACCAAATTACAACTTAGGGAAATTGGCCGTTTGTTATGTGTTACAGGTGTTTATACAGTTTGTAGCTTTACTTTGTTAATGTGGTTTTTTTCCTTGTCAGACAGAAGCTTTAAAAACAAACCTTTGGGGCATTCCCCCCTCCCCCCACATTGTAACTGGCATACCACCCAAAGTGAGCAAAAGTATTTTGAGGAGTTTAAGCAACCACCATTGCAAATGCTATAGGAACACTTAAGTATTTGCTCAAATTATTTTAAAATGTTGGATTATTAGATGATAACAAGTAAAATCCAGGATCTACAAATTACTACATTGCTTTGGTTAGTGAGATTTTCTTCATTTTTGTATTTTCCCATATCTACACCAGAGTATGTTTTTGACCAGTTATCAGTTACAAAGACTGTTTCTGTTGAGTTGTTGTGGTTTTTTAAACAGGGATTTGTCTGAGGGTAACATACATTTTCTAGAAGAAAAATGTCTCAAGAGGATGATCACTTTTCCTTTTTTAAATAGACCGAATGACTTTTATTAATATACACATAAAGTTATTGAAATGGTGATTTCATGTAGTTTTCTCTTTAAAGATGGCACTTGCAGGTACAAAGATGCAGAGATGTCTACAGCCTTCAGATGTTTACTTGAAGAGATTCAACAGCAGTTTGATAGTGGGTTTCCTCACCTTGCTGAAGATTCACAAATTCTCTGTAATCACACTGATGTCTTTGATTTAAGTAACTAAAAAAAAATTCTAGTAATCTGGCTAGGATCTGCCCAGCTAAGAGATATGCAAAGAGGACATGTCACAGGAACTATCTGAAATAAGTGATTGCTATTACAGTAATCCAGTAAATGCTGTCTGGTAAAATTTGATTTTTGACACAAGTTACAATTAAAAGTGGGAAGCCCAGAAGGACTTGTATTCTCTTTTTCTGTAGTTGTTTTTAAAGTATTCTCTGCATCCAGTGTGGGGCTCGAATTCACAGTCCTGAGATCAAGAGTCGCATGCTCTACCAACTGAGCCAGCCAGGTGCCCCCGGACTTGTGTGCACTGGATAAGTTTCTTTGTTATCAGATGTGGATGTTTCACTCATACTGCTCCTTGAATAATTTTGAGAGATCTGGAAGTTTGGAATAATAGAGGGGACACCATATTCATCTGGATATTTCTTACAAGACTTCCAATAATGTCTTATGCAATAGAATTTATTCTGTTTTGCACAGCATCTGTAGCTACCAGAATTCAGATGTATTTTGATGTATTTCTACTGGAAAGAGAATAAAAGTTACTTCCTAAAGGATACTAGCTTTTTTTTTTTTTTTTTGTAGTTAACATTGACAAATCCTTTATGAAGCAGCTGCTTGGAATAACAAAAGATAATCCCTTTAACAGCTGTAGTTGTCAATTGGGTAGAATTAGAGCATGACCTTTTTAGAACCCAATGAAAATATAACAACTTTAAATTTATCTCTTGTGTTGCCATTATTAAACCTGTTGAGAGTGAGTGTAGTGTTCTAGTTAAGACCGAGGCACGGGCTTTGAATTTTGGCCCCCCACTCTCTCTACCTGTTACCACATCTTTAAAATGGAAGGAACGATTGGTCTCATAGCTTTGTGGTGAGGATTAAATGAGATCATGGTAAAGTACTTCCTCCCTCAGTATATGCTGTTCATATATGAAGTGCTTGGTGTATGCTATTCAAATGATAACTTATATAATCATAGCAAAAAATTCCTTTTTTCCAGACATCCAGAAATATATTCCATGCTATCAGCTCTTTAGGTAAGTAGCAAGAGGAAGTAAATGATCTATTGTGAAAATTATTCTGTGTGAATGAAGTAAATTTTAAAACTAACAAGATATCTTAATTGTCAGTAATATATGGTGGAACTGATAAAAATGAAAAGACTTTTTAAAGAAAATTCACTTGTTCATTTCAACCCTGTCTAATAGTTCTTTCTCTGTATTTATATGCTTGCTTTCGCTGGTCTCCACTGCCTCTCCCAGGTACCAGTTTACCTAGAGGGTTTTTCTCACACCCAGTCACCTCATTGCATATTCTAAACTCAGTGACACATTCTCATATGTCAACAGCAGCCCTTTTTTCTACTCTTTCATTCCAGTTTATTTGATCATTTGTGTCCTCACTTACCATATTCTAATGTAATCTTTTGCCTGGTTAGGTTCTTTATCCAGCCTGCTTCCTATTGCCTTTCTATGGTGAAAACTTGTGTTTTTAGTCCTACAGATAGTAATAGCACTGTAGCCCTAATAGGCTATGATATTTCTTAAAACTTTTCATTCAGGTGTAACATACATGTAGAAAAATACACACATAAGTTAGATACATTTTCATAAAGCAAACAATTACAACATGGTGTAGTTTTAATGAAATGGCTTTATGATTTATATCAATCGTACTTGAAAAATCAACATTACTATCTTACAGTCACACTGTGTGTACACATAGCTAAGGTTGTATAAGAACTGCAGTGGAGCATATGGTAAAGGTGAGAAAGATCTGTGGTAGGGGATGATAGAAATAAAGGCTTTTGTGTGGTCTTAAACTGCTCTGCCAGAAAAAGCTAGAGCTTGTATAGTGTTCTACGTACAACGGACATACAGAAATATTTGTTGAATGAAGGATCCCTGGATTCTCCACTCCTTTGCCTTTTTCATTGCTTATGGATCTCCTGTTTCTACCACTTTAAGTCTGTTAATTTGAGAACTTTATTCTTATTTTTAGAACTTCATATGACCAGCAAGTAGATATATGGATTTTGGGTGGGTAAGGAGTAACTAAAGTTAAAAATGCTAATAAAATCCATTTTTTTAGCCTATTTGAAATGCCTTTAATTTTGGCTTTTACAGCTTTTATAATTCTTCTGGTGAACTAAATGAGCAAGCACTGAAGAAAATATTATCAAGTGTCAAAAAGGTATTCCCTGACTTGTTGGGGGTTTTTTGGTATTATATCCTAAAACTGTGTAATACTTTAACGGAAGTTTTTGGCAACATTTGTCTTCACAGTGTTCTATAAAGCAAGTGAAGAAAGAAAGGCTTTTTCCTTCCAGAAGTTCAAAGGGATTGCTCTGAGAGCAAAACCAGTCATTAAAAATATTAATCTTGTTCTCATCTTTGGCTATTCTTTTTTTTTTTAATTAAAAAAAATTGTTTTAACTTTTATTTATTTTTGAGAGAAACAGAGCATGAGCGGGGGAGGGGCAGAGAAAGAGGGAGACACAGCATCCAAAGCAGGCTCCAGGCTCTGAGCTGTCAGCGCAGAGCCCCTGCGGGGCTTGAACCCACAGACCATTGAGCTCATGACCCGAGCTGAAGTGGGATGCTTAACCGCCTGAGCCACCCAGGCACCCCACTTTCTTGACTATTCTAATTAGCATTGATCTCTTCCTCTTCCACATTCCTACCATACCCCTTCCCATACCATTTATTCCAGGACTTAACTCATTACTGTTCTTTTACATAGCTGCAGTTAAAGCGCTTTGCTATATAGCATCTAACCTTTACTAGTATACTTGGTGTTTAGGTAAGACTTGTTGAATGATCAAAACAGGTTTTTTTCCCCCCAGATACAAAATTGGCGGGGGGGGGGGGGGTACTTCTTAAAACTTTTTGGTCTCTGAGTTGAGAATAAAAGTAGATTCAGTAAGTTTCTTATAAAAAACTTCCTTTGTTGAAAATGCTTTGGGCTTGCCCCCTGATTATATTTGGGTATTTAAAAATGTACTTACAAAAATTTTTTAGTTTTAAAAAGAAGAAAACTTTTAATTTCCTTAGTTTAAATGTGCAGATACAAAACTTAGTTGCTGACATTGTCATACACAGACCTTTAAGCAAAGTAGTTGCTCTTTGTTATAATTACTAAACTATAATTACTAAATGAGATTTTATTTTCCAGTTTTTAAAAAAAAGTTTAGTAATACTAACAAATTTGTTCAGCAAATGTTACAGTTTGTAAAACCATTTCATATGATCCTACTCAATTTTGAAACCTACTTTCTAAAGGTGGTATCATTCCCATATACATTTCAGTTAAAAGCTATTGGGTTCAATTTATTTAGCAAACCAAATATCCATATAGGAAGTAAATTTGTTTTCATTGACATTTTCTTCATTTAAATTTTGACTAAAGACTAAGATTTTAAAATAGCAAATGATATCAAGAAACTAAAAGAAGTTAGGAATTTTTTTTCTCTATATGAGTAAAATAGTAGCTCCATAACTGAATGGAAGATAATTTGACTACACAAGTCAGTTTACATACTTGATAAATGTAAAGTATATACTTAAGTATGTACTTTATTTATATATGCCAAAATCTTGCTAAATTTAAGAGTGCCATTTTAAAGGTTGTCAATTTTATTGCTTAATTATGACAGTAAGACAGATAATAATTGTAACCACTAAGGTCTACACCTGATATCTTTCTGTATTTTCCCTCAGGCTGTGGTTGGTTGGTACAAATTCCGACGTCATTCAGACCAGATCATGACATTTAGAGAGAGACTGCTTCATAAAAACTTACAGAAGCATCTTTCAAGCCGGGAACTGGTTTTTCTGCTGTTAACACCAAGTATAATAACAGAAAGCTGCTCTACTCATCGGCTGGAGCATGCCTTATATAAACCTCAGAAGGGGTAATGTTGGCCAGCCATTGGCTGTTTTCAGTTAATAGAAAAATATACTCAATGTTTTCATTGTACTTTTTGCAGCCTAACAAATATTTCAAATACTGTTGCATTTGTTACAATAACTGTCTGAAGTTAGTGTACCATATTTTCTTATAGATGGGGAAGATGAAGGTTACATAAGGAAATTAGAAGCCCAGTATGGAATGATGACTTGTGTTTTTGCCACAGAGGATTTGTTATAAGGTGGAAAAAATATGTGTACTTTGGATATGGTTCCTAAAGGACGTAATATAGAACTAATCCTAGGTACTTGAGCAGCTTTTCTATAACCTCTGCAAAGAAAGAAGCAAGGTTGTTCTTGGTGGTCCACCAAAATGAGTTAACAGAGACTCCCAACAGGTTATGTAAACAACATTCTCATGGGATATGAGGATTAAGTGAAAAGAGTACCAACTAAGATTAATTTTATTATTTTTTTTAAGTGAGCTTGACACCCACCCCCAGTGCATGGATTTGAACTCACCACCCTGAGATCAAGACCTGAGCTGAGATCAAGAGTCAGAGACTTAACCAACTGAGCCACTCAGGTGCCCCTAAGATTAATTTCTTTTAATGTTTACTTATTTTGGGGGGAGAGAAAGAGTATAGGAGGGGCAGAGAGAGAAACAGAGGATCTGAAGCAGGCTTTGCACTGACAGCAGAGAGCCTGATGTAAGGCTCAAACTCACGAACCGTGAGATTATGAGCTGAGCTGAAGTTGGATGTTTAACGAACTGAGCCACCCTGGTGCCAAGATTAATTTTATTATTCATGGAAGACAGGATGAATCTCAACAATACTGCCTATTTTTACATGTTAAAGTAGACATTACAGTCTTCTTTTAGGGGCGCCTGGGTGGCTCTGTCGACTGTCTAACTCTTGGTTTTGGCTCAGGTCATGATCCCGGGGTTGTTGGATTGATCCCTATGTCGGGCTACATGCTAAGCATAGAGCCTGCTTGGGATTCTCTCTCTCTCTCTTTCTCTCTCTCTCTGTCTCTGTCTCTGTCTCTCTCTCTGCTCCTCTCCCCAGTTCATGCTCTCTAAAATAAAAAATTTTTTTAGAAAGGTATTGTTTTCACAAAATTACCTTGCACGATGCACATTTCATCACTTTTAAATACCATTTGCTTCAAGTCAATAAATTTCATTTCAGGTAAGTAGTATGGAATGGGGTTTTTGTTTATTTTTTAATCTTGGAGGGGAAAGGTATTCTATATATAATATGTATAAGTATATATAGGTATAATGAGAGGTTAATATTTTACTTTATTCTAACTTTATATTTTAAAATTTTATTATTTCAGACTTTTTCACAGGATACCATTAGTGGTGGCCAATCTGGGCATGTCTGAACAACTGGGTTATAAAACTGTATCAGGTTCCTGTGAGTCCACTGGTTTTAGCCGAGCAATAAAAACACACAGGTGAGATTCTTCAGCTGCTTTCCCACTAAATTTCTATTCATTTTTTGAAATTAATTTTTATTACACAACAAAATAAAAATTAAAGGAAAAGTAATAACCACATATTTCAAATAAACTAGACTGTTTTTTACTGTTTCCGTATTTCTTTCTAGCACTTGTCCATTTATAATACACAGAAAAGAGAAGGGTTGTTGTATATCCTGTGTATGTCAACATATATATTCTAAGAGTAAGTAGCTGGCCTGAAAATAATTTTCTAAGGCAGCAATTTAGATCATAAAGGTATAAAATTAGATTGGATATTAAGTAACAAAAAAATGAGGCTTTAGCCAAGACTCACTCATACTATAGGCTACAGCTATATAGCTAGAACTGTTGTGTGTTCGTTAAGGGAATAATGTCAGAAATAACAACACTGGTACTACAGGGTACTTACTGGAGAATAAAAGACTAGATTTTATTTATTTTTGTGTTCCACAAGAATTAACAGTTTTAAAGAAACTGAATACATTAATTCTGAGATGCACAGTTTTACATTTATCTCTAATTGGGATAATTTACAAACTATGCCTTACCGGGTTTTTTGTTTGTTTTTGTCTTTTTGGTATATAAAATAATGTTGCCTCTTTTAATCAACGATGACTTAAATTCAGTAAAATATTTTAAAAATTGAAAACCTTTCTCCCCCTCTCTCCTTCAGTCTTTATTTTTCTTAACATCTTTTGAGTCTTGGCAGTAGTACGTAAGAGGCTTTGAAGTCCGCTAATGTGAAGATACATGAACTAAGTTTTCTGATTGGTTTTGCTGTGAACAAGTAGGTTGACAAAATGTCCCTGCAAAACCAGTAAAAAGAATCTTCTGTTGCTCCTCAACTACAAATAAGTTTTCGTCATAGTATTAAAATGACTTCCATACATTTGCTTGACAAAATGGTAATTTTTACAGCTCTGAATTTTTTAAAGAAGATGGATCTTTAAAGGAGGTACATAAAATAAATGAAATGTATGCTTCTTTACAAGAGGAATTAAAGGTAAGTTCACATATCAAACACTTTTAAAGACTACTTCTAGAGTTCATATCAAATTGATAACACATCTTTTAGGGATAACTTGACATTTGATTAGATTCGTATTTTTCTAATGGTTTAGTTTCAGTAACAAAGACCTCAGTCTCAGTGGCCTACAAAAACAAAGGTTTAGTCTCACTCACATTATATCTTGGCTGCAGCTCTGCTCCTGTTCTAAATGTCATCTTTATTCTAGGATCCACACTGAAGGAGCAGTCCTTATATGGGACATGCTCTTCTCATGACAAAGGGAAAAGAGCAAGAGCTGGTGGAAATTCACAACAGCTTTAAGACTTCTGTGCAGGGGCACCTGAGTAGCTCATTCAGTTAAGCGTTCAACTTCGGCTCAGGTCATGATCTCACAGCTCCTGAGTTTGAGTCCCGCATCAGGCTGTGTGCTGACAGCTCAGAGCCTGGAGCCTGCTTCGGATTCTGTCTCTTGTCTTTGTCTTTCTTTGCCCCTCTCCTGCTCATGGTGTGTGTGTGTGTGTGTGTGTGTGTGTGTGTGTGTGTGTGTGTGTG